>NC_043959.1:6470746-6700746 GCF_902148855.1 Sphaeramia orbicularis
ATGGGGTCACCTGGAATTCAAATGGGGTCGCCTGAAATTTCTAGTAATTAATAAAAATAAAAATAAAACCTTACTAATAAAAAATATATGGTGAGTTGAGACATGACAAACTGAAGCTGAAACTGAAGCACTGTGGTACTGTCTATCTGTCAAATGTTCATTTTGGTTGGTTTCAGATGCTGCAGCTCTTTCATAATTCATAGTTTGAGTTGTTGTTTTTCAGTATTAATTGTCAGCCTTGTAAATCCAAGCTGGACTGACTGTACATATCCTGACCAAGGAAAATAAAATTCTCACTTTGTGCAGTAATCTACACCTGGCTTTACTGCCTCTGTCCATAATAATATACATTATATAGACTAAATGTTGTCTAAAATTAATGTTTATTTGCAACATAGTATAGCAAACTATTACATGATCAAAAACAAATTCATTTTAGTTAAAAAAAAATGTCACCGTTTTGAATGTCTGGGGTCGCCAGAAATTTGTGATGTTAAAATGGGGTCACGAGCCAAAAAAGGTTGGAAACCACTGGTCTAATGCCTCATGACCAGGAATACTCTTAAAAACATCTCCTAAATGTTGACATGAATTACAGGGCACGCTAAGTAAGTATAATATTATGTATTCCGCATAATATGAATCTTATATATAAAGATTTCTCATTCAAAAAACACTTCTGCTATTTTCATTATGCTTCACATTGTGTTAAAATAGCACTTTTTCTACAAGTACTTTTAAGAGTGACAGTGCCCCCTATGGACCAGCCACAGCTGTATATTTTCATGTCATCAATTGTATTTTTTGGCCATAAATTTCATGAATAGATCTCGTTCTGGTAGTTAATGGGGCTGATTCTGTCAACAAATGCTATGGACTTTAACACAGAAGACCATTGTCCACATTGGGAAGGTAAATACTGGATTTACCGTATTTTTGCAACAGTCTTTCTTATTTTTGTCCTTACTGAGTTCTTTTCTAACCCAAACCAAATTGTTTTTGTGCTTAAACTGGTCCAAATCATAGCCATGATCTTGTAACGGCCAAAACGCAATAGTTATGTTTTTTACAATCAGTTGTATTTTGTGGCTCCAAATTTCATACAGACCGTTCTTGGTAACTTACCTATTCTGTTCACAACCTCTATTCTGCATGTTGTAAAAATAAGTCAGTCCACTTAATGGGAGATGGAAACACATTTTCACACTTTTCACAATTTTCAAAGTTGTGAAAAATTTCTAGCAGAAAAAAAATACAATTAAAAAATTATTTTAAAGCCATGTTTCTATCCCTGTATTTTTATATTTATTTTGAAATATCACATCCAGATGTTTGATTTTGGTTATTATCGAGAAAACATGGAAAATGGATAGATATCAGCTCTGAAATTAAACTCTTATTTTTGTTGTTATCTTTATATTTGTCCAAACAAATGTAGCTTTAGTTGTTCCAGGCATTAAAATGAACAAGAAATTGAAGAAAACAAGGGTTGGTCTAATAAATTTGAAAAAAAAAAAAAAATGTTTTGGGTTGTTCAGAAGGACCAATAAAGGCTCCAGTTTCAAAGAAATGGAATTTTCTGTCAATGATTTAACAGTTCAGGTTTTACAGGGTTAAGTGATTTTGGTTATTGTCAAGAAAAACATGAAACATGACTAGATATCAGCTCTTAAATTCAACTCTTATGAGCTATTTTTGGTGTCATCATTATATTTGTCCAAACAAATGTACCTTTAGTTGTACCAGGCATTAAAATGAACAAGAAATTGAAGAAAACAAGGGGTGGTCTAATAATTTTTTCCGCGACTGCATTTTGCCATTCACAAATGTTTGGCAGCGGTTGGTAGTGCATGACCCGTTCTGTTATCACACGGTCATGTTGACAATTTTATACGTAGCACTGACATGAAGACACCTTGTGGTGGATGTGCTGAAGCGTCCTCACTCCACTTAGATCTGGTTGTAATAAAAGAAGGCATCTGGTTGAAAACGTGTGTCTTCTTTAGCTTGTGCTTCCTCCAGCTTTCAGAGTGAAAACAGTCCTTCAGTTGCCGGTGACCCACTTGCCTTCCAGCGCCAGAGGAAGAGAAACCGGAGGAGTAGGAGAAAAAGGGTGGGGAGGAGGTGGAGGTGAAAATATGTGGGAGACTGCTATGATTAATGCACTTTTCAGAGATGGAGTGAGTGAGATAGAGAGCAGTGAACGAGGGCACCTATGATGTGTGGTGGTGGTGGTGGAAAAAGTACAAGTGTGCTTCGGTAAAGGTGTGCTCAACAAATAAATGACCCCATCTGCATCTTAATGCATTAGCATGAAAACATTCCAGCCTGTAGAAGAAATAGCCTACTTAAGCAGCAACATCTGAAAAAGGGCAGACAGGCAGTTTAATTGTATCAAAGGGGATTTCACTTTGACTTTCGGCGCTATTGTGAGAGTAATGATGATTAAACAGCAGGCTGAGGGGAGGCGGGGGGCAAAAAAAATCCACCAACAGTCCTTTTGACACAGCTGGGGGAGTCAATGATTTTGTGGTTCTCAAGGGAAAAAGGCCAGGACTCTTTTCAGATAAATGAGTTGGAGGGATGTGATCATTCAGTCGTCCCACTCTGATCCCCCTGATACCTGGAGGATCAATGGCAGCAGCAGCAGGGACCTCCTTCCCTCTCAAACAGAGGGGGACACTTCAATTTCTAGAGTCTTGAATCTTAGCGAAGCCTCTGACACTAAGAGTCTCTCATCATTTGAGAAAAAAAAAAAAACCTGAGAGGCAGCTCTAGGTTGGTCGTTTTTTTTCTTCTCTCTCTCTCTCTCTCTCTCTCTCTCTCTCTTTTTTTTTAACTGTCTATTGTCTCTGCTTTAACAATTTAACTCATGTGAAATATGGTCCATGAGGGTTAGTCTGGACAAAGCCTTTTCAGTAAGCCTGACCTTTGTGCATAAAAAAACACAGCTTTTCCTAACTCCTTCTTTAATATAAATCTTTTGTTTAACTAACCCATCCCTGTTCTGAATTACAGATTTTTTTTTTTTTACCCTAACACCGTGGTTCCCAACCTTTTTTGGCTCGTGTCTCCCTTTTAACATCACAAATTTCTGGCGACCCCAGACATTCAAACAGAGAATTTTTTTTTTTTTGGATAAAATTAATTCGTTTTTGATCATGTAATAGTTTTCTACACTGTGTTGCAAATAAACACTAATTTTAGACAACATTTAGTCTATATAATGTATATTATTATGGACAGAGGCAGAAAAGCCAGGTGTAGATTACTGCACAAAGTGAGAATTTTATTTTCCTTGGTCAGGATATGTACAGTCAGTCCAGCTTGGATTTACAAGGCTGACAATTAATACTGAACAAACAAGAACTCAAACTATGAATTATGAAAGAGCTGCAGCATCTGAAACTGACCACAATGAACATTTGACAGATAAACAGTACCTGTCAGGATCTGTGCCTGTGTGACTCTCAGCTCCTCCCTCTTGGTTATGGATCTGTGCCTGTGTGACTCTCAGCTCCTCCCTCTTGGTTATGGATCTGTGCCTGTGTGACTCTCAGCTCCTCCCTCTTGGTTATGGATCTGTGCCTGTGTGACTCTTAGCTCCTCCGTCTCTTAATCATCATCATCAGACTCACCTGCTGGCGCTGCGTGGCTGCAGCCAATTACCATTAGCCTATTTAAGGCTTTGGTTTGCAGCCATGCAGCGCTGGTCCATTGCTCTTCATTCCTTTCCATAGCCCGGACATTTATCCATATTCATCACGGACTCTGACTCAGGTTTTGTATGTTGTTGTTTTTTATGGACTCTGCTTTAGTTTTGGTGTTAGGTTTTTCGTTGTGTTGTTTTCATTTTTGTTAAATAAACTTGTTATTTTTTCCCTTCAGTTCTGTGCATTTGAGTCCTCTCTTTTCCCTTTTGTGAAAGTACCACAGTGCTTCAGTTTCAGCTTCCCAGTTTGTCATGTCTTTTATGGATTGGGATTGTCTTTCTCAACTCACCATAGATTTTTTATTAGTAAGTTTTTATCATTATTTTTTATCAATTCTATCAATTACTAGAAATTTCAGGTGACCCCAATTGAATTCCAGGCGACCCCATGTGGGGTCCCGACCCCAAGGTTGAAAAACACTGATTTAATGTGTAAGGGGTGGCGTGCACAGTGCTTGCCCATCGAAGTCGGAGGAAGGGGCTTTGCAGGGAAATCACTCTGCAAAGCCTACAGCCTCCTGGGCATCATGGGAGCACAGAAAAGAAGAGCCATCAGAGCAGCTTCTGAGGCTCCAGAGAGAGCCTCATGATGGCTGTGGATCAGGAGGGACAAGGAGTGGGCAAGCACTTCTTGGGCACAGGCTGGGAAATGATCACTCCCGGTCGCCTGGTGAGGGGGTCTGAAGTTGAAAGACCCGAAACCCCCTGTGACCCCAAGTACTATCATTGATGATGTGCCCAAAAAATAGCATCACAGGATGTATGAAAGAACCATGCAATATCAACAAGCACACAAACAAATCGTATCTCACCAAAAAATCTGAATTGTACATTAAAACCTCAAGGTTGAAAAAGACTGATTTAAGGCCATACCAAGGTTATAATAGTTGCATTTTTCATTATAGTTTAGCTTCATTTAGTTTTGACTTTTTTTTCTCTAATTCAGTTAGTTTTAATTAGTTTTTAGAGCAGGTTTGCTAGTATTTATTAGTTTTAATTTTTTTCTAAATGCTTAGTTTTGGTTTAGTTTTAGTTTAGTTTTAGTATTAGTCAGTTTTAGTTTTGTCAAATCTTTCATCTTCCTCGCCGTTATATTCCCATAAATCTCATACAGGACTCTGCTGCTTTCTCCCAACTTTAGTCTCCATATTTCCAGGTAGAGTGGGGACCAGAAGACGACTCTAAACGACAAGTGATGAGAAGTGACGGATTGTGAAGTGTCATTTGGTGCCACTAGCCAAATTTGCAAGAGCAAATAAATTGATTTCATACCAATCCGACATTGACAAAGATGAAAACTAAGGGAATTTTATCCATAATTTGTACATGTTTTAGTTAGTTTTATAAGCACACAATACAGTTTCAGTTAGTTATCGTTTTTTCTCTTAATTATAGTTTTTATTTATTTCAGTTAACGAAAATGTTTTTCAGTTCTAATTTTCATCATTTCGTTAGTTTTCATTAACAATAATGACCTTGGGCCACACAGACACACACACACACACACACACACACACACACACACACACACACACGAGTCTGCAGAGCTAGAGGAATCTCCATCTTGCTGCTCCGCTCTGTACACACCAGCGGCAGACCTAATTGCAAAGTGGGACATTATATAGGGCACACAAAAAAATGTTGGTCTGAAATGAGAATGGGTGGCAAGTATGTGTAAGTGTAGTGTTGCAGCGAAGCATAGTGATGGTTCTGCAGCATCCAGATAACACAACCACACTCAACCACTGTGTTAGGTTCAATGTGTGGAAATGACTGTTGTTTAATGCACCAGTAGGGCTGATTTGAAGTGTACCTGTACTTTTTACCAAGTTAATTGTGCTTTGTGTTTTACTTATAAGCAAGAGAGGTGCAAATTCTGTTAAAAATCATAATAAATGCACCACACTGGAGATTTTTATTATGTGAATTACATGTGGGGGTAGAACCGATGGGAGCAGCCGTTGTCAGTCAGAAGCGACGTACAGTTCTTGATTCCAGGTGATGGAGTGTGAGTAAACAAGCAGCAGTCAGTGAGCAAGACTGAGTGGAAAGCATGTGTTCAAGATACAAACTAAGATTTGTAATTTTAAGGAAATTGGTGTAAATGGTTACCTTTTAGATCTGATGATCTTAGGCTACATTCAGACAGCAGGTCTTAATGTATAATTTGGATTTTTTTGGTGAAATCTGATTTGTTTGTGTGCTTGTTGATATTACACATTAAATCAGTGTTTTTCAACCTTGGGGTCGGGACCCCACATGGGGTCGCCTGAAATTTCTAGTAATTGATAAAAATAAAAAATAAAAACTTACTAACTTACACCTTGTGCAGTAATCTACACCTGGCTTTTCTGCCTCCGTCCATAATAATATACATTTTATCGACTAAATGTCGTCTAAAATTGATGTTTATTTGCAACATAGTATAGCAAACTATTACATGATCAAAAAGAAATTAATTTTAACGAAAAAAAAAAAGTCTCCATTTTGAATGTCTGGGGTCGCCAGAAATTTGTGATGTTAAAATGGGGTCACGAGCAGAGCCGCCGAGATGACGTAGCCAAGGTAGGCAGCTGCCTAGGGCCCCCTCGCTGAAGAGGGCCGCATGGTCATTTATCTGTACAACTTATTAAAAATAGTGCTGGGCAGCGATTAAAATGTTTAATCGCGATTAGTCGCGTGGATTTCTGTGATTAATCGCGATTAATTGCATAGTTGTGTTGGGGGGGGCCGGGGGGTAGAAACAGCATAAATGTCTCTATTTTGAATATCTGGGGTCATCAGAAATTTGTGATGTTAAAATGGGGTCACAAGCCAAAAAAGGTTGGAAACCACTGCCCTAAATATTTGGAACTATTCAAGGTTGTCTGTGAATCAGTCCTACTTATTCTGAATTTCCAGACTCCTTTTTGTCACCTTAGAAATTGGGTTCACCAGCAGACATATCTGTATATTGTTTTTTTTTTCTTCGTCTTCTTTTTCTTTGTCTGCTTCCTGCCTGGTGTCTTTCCTCCTTCCTTTTCCATCTAATTTATGAGGCAGTGAACCCACCACATTCATGGTCATATGCAAACAAAACAATCCGCCACTTATCCTCTGCTCTTTCCTCAACATCCTACTTCAGAGAGCCGTTTATTGCCCTTTTCATTAAAATCACTCAACGGAAATGACCACTTCAGTGTCTTTACCAGAAATGTAGCCCTGAATACGCATAACCCACCCCCACCACCATATCACCACCACGTTCGCTCCATCACGGTTCATTAGTTACCATGGCAACAAGGTCTTCCTTGGATGCCTACTCAAGACCCAAGTCCTTTAACTTCACATGATCCAACGTGTCCTCTGTCTGTGGGTTACAGTGGGAGGTTTAACATATTTATTCTCAGAGGACTTCAGTGCTGAAAATGTGCTGACTGTGGTGGGAAGTGATTGTTTGGAAAAAGGGGGACTTTTGAAGCACGTTGTGAAGGAGTGCTGCTGCAAGCACTGCTCTGTTTCTGAATCCGAGGCTTGACATTAAACCTCTATTAAACTGTTTACGGAGGAAAGACTCATCCTACACATTTAAGTAGGAAACCAATCTTTGTATTTTGCAGGCTTAACATTTTTCTATGACTGAGCCTGAGCCATTCTCACTACGGACAACAGCTTCCAGAAAAAAACTTGGACATGTGCCCACCATGAGTTGTTTTAATCAACACACATTCCACAGATTTCTATCTTGACTTGGAACGCATTAAAAGACAACAGGGAGGAAACCTGTCTAGCACTAACAGATGAAGTTGGGGAGTAGATGGTGAAAAAAACTGAATCATTAAAAAACAGTTTCGAGTCATCCTTGTCTGATATGAATGTAGAATATAATGTTTAGTAACTGGACTAATTACAACTGTTTTTATATGTATGAATTGCTTTGCTTTAGTTACATGTCAACAATATTTGCTTCATAAAACTGGGCTTGGTAGACATTAGGGATGCACTGATCCTAAAATTCTGGGCCATGTTTTTCTTTGGGTTTCCTTTTTTTTTAATGTTGTTTTGTTGCTAACCTCTAGTGCACTAACCCCCTTTTTTTCCGGTAAACACATAAATATGAAAAAGCAAGAAGCACAAGGTATTTTAATTAAATGTTTTTATGTGTTTGGAACTAGATGTGGCCTATGCTCCATAACAAACACATTGTTTTTCGGTATTCCTAATTGTATTTCAGAGTTTTCTGCTGCGTTCCAAGCAACACGTAACTCATGTTTTTCTAACCTTCTACCAGTGAAAATACTCTGGAATGTCAGTCAAATCTGTGACTTCCCACCCGTGAACTCGTACTAGATCGATGTACTCCCACGTCCGAGTTCTGATGTCACGTAGCAATGGCGGCCCCCATGGATGTGGTGTTTATGCAGATTGTTTATTAAAACAAGGTATTGCTCTGATATTATTGATATGCAAATGTTCTGCATAATCAGCAGCTACATAGCGTTAGCTAGTTTTCAGTCCATTGAGTGCAAGACTAAATTAATACCAAATACGTATCCAAATATACAAATAACATAAAAGGTATAACAGCTTCTCTTGCCTTATACACCATTTTTACTCCTCTGTTTCCCTCTAATAAGAGAAGAACAAACACCTTTGGCGATAGAAATGATCGTAAATACGGCTGGGTAAAAAAAAAAATTATTTAACCGATCTTAGATCGATCTCATTTTAATTTTGCGTAATCGATTAATAGTGGATGAGATTGATTTTTCAGAGCAGGACCAGGAGTATGCGGACCCGTGGGCGGCTCCGTCTTGCGAACCCCTATGGAAGACTTGGTCTCACTCACGACTGCTCTGAAGCGGAAAAGACGAGGAGGAAGGGTGAGGAAAACCCCTCCTCCCCCTCCACCCGGCCTCAAATTCAAACCCGCAGTGTAAAGGAACTGGCTGCCCGGCGAGTTGCGGAACCTGGTCGTTCTTGGAATAATAACTTGGATCCATACTGTCACCTATGGCTGAGTATGGAGTTAGAGGAAGAGTAAAGTGACAATGTCCGACCGCTACGCTCCCCCAGACCCACTCCGCTCCGACCAACAATCATGGAGCACCCCCCCACCCCCAGTGAGTAGAAGCCTCCAGCCATAAAACAGAATAAAGATGACGAAGAAGTCCGTTCTGAGCCATTGTACAAACATTATTTAAGAGCACATTCAGCTACTTACTGCTGAAATGTCATATTTATTTCCTTTCTAATATCAATATTGACACCAGTATTGATGAGTTGCATGACTGCGGTACTCAAATAATCAGGTTGCAACTCAAAATTGTACTTTGGTATCATTAAATTCCTCTGAATCAGTCAAGTAATACTGAATCGAATTGATATTGAATCAAATCGAATCAAATCAAATCGCAATTAATCGATTCAGAACCTTATGAATCGAAATCGAATCGATTTATGGAAATTGGCTATGATATCCAGCCCTAATCGTTAATGAACATAACATACGGTCCGCTATGCTGGTTTGTTTTCATCTAACTACCACAATTCCTTGTGCTTAGGCAGTTTGGCGTGATTTGCCTAGAATGTTACAAAGTCGTGAGTCATGGTTTGAAGTCGGGACTTAAGGGCTCAAAAACTGGCCTGGAATGCAGCATTATTTCCTGCATTCAGGTGTGCATACTAGTCCCTCCCCATTGGTCATTCCAGTATAAATACACACAACCTACATCAGAGGTTCCCAACCTTTTTTGGCTCGTGACCCCATTTTAACATCACAAATTTCTGGCAACTTCAGACATTTGAAACGGAGACATTTTTTTACCCACTAACCTCAATGACCTTAAACATTGAATAACAACAGCGATCAACTCAGTGAATGGTGATAAGCTGATACGTGTCTGGGATTAATTCTCTTATCACATTGATGTTGTCCATGCTGCAGGTGCTGGACACATTGAACACTTGTAAGACAGGAAATGAAAGTTGATTGTGAGTAGAATACTTGTGACTTGGCTGGAGTTTTCTATTACTTTTCTTTATTAAAATATTGCGTAATGAAATTGGTTCATTCTTTTTGAATAACCTTGTATATCAGAAACAGAAAACTGAAGAAAAAGTGACTTTTTCAGCAAAGATAATTGAACATAAAAACAAGTGTCTCCAGCAGTGGTTCCCAACCTTTTTTGGCTCTTGACCCCATCTTAACATCACAAATTTCTGGCGATCCCAGACATTCAAAATGGAGACATTTTTTTTGCTAAAATTAACTTGCTTTGATCATGTAATAGTTTACTATACTATGTTGCAAGTGTTAATTGTAGTCAACATTTAGGCTATATATTGTATATAATGCACCTTTTTGGTGTCTGCTTCTCAGTTTCTCTTGGAGATGTCTTAGTGGGGCCAGGCAGGTGAAGAAATCTTTCCATTCTCTATTCAGTCTGGTTTTCAGACTGCGACTGTGTCCGGGCAGGTTGAAGTGTAGTAATGCACATGGTCACATGATTGGGTCAAACAAGATATGTCCTCTCAGATATTATATCCTGCATTTTATTTGAACTGGATTTTTATTGTGAAAAGTGTGTGGTATACATACATACATACATACACACACATATATATATATATATATATATATATATATATATATATATATATATATATATATATATATATATATATATATATATATATATATATAGGGTGTCCCAAAAAAAAATATACACACTTTACCCGTTTACTTCAACTTGCTGTAGCACTCTGTCATGCCAAGTATTAGAGAAGACTTTGAAGATGAGGAATTTTATTTTCATTAAGATGGGGCACCCCCCCACTACCATTGCGGTGCTAGATCCTTCCTTAATGAGATCTTGCCAAACAGGTGGATTGGACGGAGGGGTTTCGTTGAATACTCTCCGCATTCACCTGACCTCACACCACTAGACTTTTTTTCATGGGAATACCTAAAAGACAAAGTCTATGCTATGAGACCTGCAACAGTCGCTGAATTGAGAGCAGCCACTGAATGTGAATGCACGCAAATACCAAGTGAATTGTTTGGTGATGTGTGTGATTCCATTCCATGGCATTGTCAGCTGTGTCTGGACCAGAACGGATGTCAGTTTGAGAACAGGCAGTGACAAAACAATAAAATGATGTTTGTAAATTCTATCACATTTTGAAAATTCAATGAATTTTAATAAACACTTACTTTACAATTATTTAAAGTGTGTATACATTTTTTTGGGACACCCTGTATATATATCTTTGGTGAGGCCTATGCAGTAACCTTTATTTCACCTATATTAATGGTGTTGAATATGTTGGAAATTAATATTTTCCAGAACTATTTCAGGGGCTCCTATAGGTTAATATTCTTTCATAGACCCAGAGGAAACATTTTGCCAAAAATGGTGCTCTTATGCAGTCAGTAAAGGTAATCTCACTAACCCACCTGACTACTAGTAATGATGATCATTTCACTAACTTGTAACAATAATGTTCAGTATAACACTGTTCATATATTCTGCAGGTGAAAATATTTGTGATGTTCTGCAAAAGAAAAAAGTATCTGAGTCATAGTGCTGTAAAGTGTAAGTTGCTCAGGAATGAAAAATCCAGCTGAACTCTGACACATAGAACAGGAGTATATTGGTGCTGAATTTGTTAGGTGTTGGAACAAAACACATACAGATCCACACTGATGAAGAGTACAGACAGCGAAGTGCCGGATGAGCACTGCTTCACCGTTTGCACTCAGAAGCTTTGACGGTTCTGCCAAGACATTTTTATCACATCCTCTAAACCTGAATTGGCTGGATGAATTTCAGTGATTTCTTCGAAACAGCGCCAATCAGGACCAGTTCCAGTAGCGATGCATTCAAAGGAAATAGCTTTATATTGACTAGAAGTGAGCAGGTATCTGAAAAGACAGTAACTATGCTTTCAACAAATTGTTTTTCATGTACAGGAAAATGAAAGCAAAGGTGAAGCCCTGCAATATTAAAGCACTTCCTACATCTGCTGAGTTCTCCTGACAAACTTGGGCAGATTTCTGCATTCTCCTCTCTCTTCAGTTTCAAAAGCTATTAGATAAGACAAAAGATGGGCCTTTATTCTCACATTATCCCAAGACATTTTCTATGTCATTATGTAAATTTCCACAAAATGGAGCACAAAGTACTGTGGTCTGACATCAGTTCAAATATTCAGGCTGAATGATCACTGCCAGTGTCTACAGAAATGGCTCTCTGACTTTCTTGACATCTTTATGTTTAATTTTGATCATATCTGAAAGAATGTTTCGAGGACTGATCCAGTCAGCGCTGATGATGTTGTATTGCTCAAAGAAAAAAGATGCAGCTAGCTTTTTAATATAGAATCTTATGCTGTCATATGCAGCAAATGCAAATGAATGTGTGACATAGTTTATGCCAAAAACATACTTTGAAAAGGGCTACAGAGTCAGTATGTAAATGTTAAATGCTTTGAAGACACTGCACATACTGTATAAATATTCAGAGGAGAATGTGATTACAAATCTCAGTAGGATTCAACAAAATATACAGTTTCTGCTGCTGCAGTCAAGGTCTCTTAACTTATCTAATAGTACTTTAGATCTTAGTCTAATGTTACTGTATTCATTAGCTTTTGCATTAGCTTACCTTCACAGCTACATTTCCTTTCAGCTGTTGTTATGCATGTTGTCGTTCTGCTCAGAATGAATGAATGAATTAATTTATTTTTGGTTTTACATCAATCATTGTACTCAGTACATTAATTGTAATAAACATAAAAAACAAAAAAAGGAATAGGCTAGACGCAAAACCTTATTTTTTTGCCTATCCTTTTCAACTAATACTCTGCTTACATCAACTTAAATGTGTACAGCATCGACCATTCACACCATAATAATAAAACAACAACAACAACAAAAACATATCTACCTTCTCAATTCAATATTTCTGAATAATTTTAAACTTAAGGCACTTATTTTTTAAACTTCGCAAAGGAGTGGATAACTTAAATGCATCATAAGGTCCATTCCATAATTTCACACCCACAGTCCCAGTTCATCCAGACTTCACATCTGTCCTCACTTTAATCCACTCACACATACGAAAATCTCTTGAATTCGAATTACTCTCTCTTAATTCCAAGAACTGGTATTTGAGACAATAGTATTTTTATCCTTCATGTTCCATATACCTTTTTAGAAACAATTCTTTATACCTCTTTTTAAATATATTTATGGTTTTACTTTCCTTTACCTCCTGTTCTAAATTGTTCCACAAAGTCACTCCACAGCTATTTATGCACATATTTTTCATTGTTGTTCTTACTTTATGTGTTTTAAAAAATTTAGTTCTCCCCTTAGATTGCAGCCTCCTTCTCTTTCAGTGAACATTCCTCGGATATTTTTTGGCAGTAGATTATTTCTTGCTTTGTACATTATCTGCGCTGTTAGAAGTAGAAAATTGTAAAATATGTTAAACACCACAAAAAGTTTTGCAGATGTAATTGAAATTGATTTAGTGAATAAATTCTTAAATGGAACTGTGTTTGCATGTAGCCCTGCGATGAACTGGCGACTTGTCCAGGGTGTTCTCTGCCTTCACCCATAGGTAGCTGGGTTAGGCTGCAGTACCCCCAGCGACCCAATGAGGATAAAGCAGGTTCAGAAGATGAATGAATGAATGAATGAATGTGTTTGCATGTGTGGACCTCTAGCACATAGAAATGTGTGAAACAAAGCTTTACTGTATGTACAAAAACATCAGGGCCCATATTCCCAAAGATTCTGAGAATCCTCTCGCAGAGCTCCTAACTTAACCTAAAAATTCCTAGCAAGGAGTCTTAGCTTAGGAGTGATTCCACAACACTCTCAGAGAACTCTGAGCAAGGAATGGACAGAAATTCCTATCTTTGTGAGGAGGTGTGGTTGACCCCGTTGTTAGGTATGAGTCATCATTTCAAAAGCTGTGATTGGTTGATCCTAAAAGCTAGAAAAAAACATTCTTTTGTGATAATGGGCAAGGGATGGATCCTCAAATCGATAAACCTAATCATAGAATCTAATCTTATGAAGACTGTGTAACTGTAAATAATATTTCACAAAAAAGAAAATATCTGTTAAATGAATACTAAGCTATACTTTAAAATTATCCTACAAAATGTGTGAAAAAACTCAGGCCCACTTGCACAGTATTCACATAGTGATAGTTATATTTATTTGCTCATATTAATTGGCATGCTGGTTATTTTTGCACTTTCAACTTTCAACATTTCAGCTCAATTTGGTATTAACGAGGGTAAAATGGCTCAGCTTTCATCAAAGTCTGTGATTGCTGACCGGCCTCAGGAGGTCATGACAATGCTGTCAGTGTTTGGTTGATGACCCCGCTGATGGAGGGTTGTGACAGACCCAAGTCATCACTGCTGCATTATCGCATTTTCCCTGTTGCCAAATACCTCAGTGTTGTGATGACTTTCATTTCGGGTGGTATTGCATTGTGGCATTGGGTTGGAGAAGTAAGTCCATCTCTAATGAGATCAACCACAAACATGATTCCTGCACGATCCAGTCTGTAGCGTTTAATTAATTCACTGTCATCCAGTGTTTGGAGAATATCCCACTTTTTGCCTCTTCCGTCAGTCATTTTGTCCTCTGCTTAGGGAACTCCTAAGCCACTTTAAAAGTCCTCTTCCCTGCTCTTAACAGATCTCACCTTAGGAGCTCTCTTAAGGGCTAGGATTTTTTAGGAATAGCTTTTATCTTTACTAGGATCTACTCTTCATTTTTAGGGGAAATTCTAAGAAAACATCATAATTCTTAGAATTTTCTAAGAATTTGGCCACTAGGAGCAACTCTTTGCACTAAGAATCTTTAGGAATAAGGTGTCTAACGTTGCTTCAGTGGGCAAAAATAAAGCCATTAATTGATCAGTGCCAAAGTATTTGATTACATCCATCAACCTTTCAGTTATAATCTCATTCAAAATATCAACCTTTTGATGATTTGCTCCTACTTTTTTCAGTAAATGAACTATTAATGTTTACATAATGTGTAGATTAGTTACTGGTATTATTTGTGCTGTCGTTGTTTATGATATTCTTTTCATGTTTTCTTTTCTTATATTTTTCATTTATTAGGTGTTATTTATTTTATTTTATTTTATTGTTATTTTTTTCTCTGCCCACTTTACTCAGTTCTGGTTGTAGTTATTGTCACCATTCTAATTATCACCATGGTTGTTATTGTTAGTACTGCTGATATGTTCTTGTGAGAGTCTTTGCCACCTTTTTCTTCCTTTTTCTCCCCCCTTCACTTTCTTCTTTTCTTCTCCCTCTTTCTTCTTCTTCCCCTGTTCCTTCATGTCAGGTTCAGCATCAAAATATAGTTCAACAAAACTCAGAATAAAGACAGTAGAATATCAAGGGGAGCCTCATATAGTTTATAAAGTTTCCCTTAGCGAAGCAAATTTTTGGCTATGAGGCTGGACAAGTTCAAATAAAATAAAATAAAATAAAATAAATAATTAAAAACATGTTTGCATATTAGTCGTAGATGGAAACATGCATACATATAAAACTGTACAGAGGTCCTTGGTCATCTTTAGCTATGTTACTTTTACAGAGCTGTAATAAGCATAATGTCTGTTTCTCAGTCTCTTTATTAAAATACAGCAAAATGAAAAATGGAGGGGAATATTATGCACAGCATTAAAAACTAAAAATAATTTAAAAATAAAATATAGAAACCACATGGCTTCTACAGGAATCTTTGTTCCTGTGACAAAAAGGATCCCAAATAATAACAAACACTGGACATATGTTCAATGAAACCCAAAACACTAGCAGCTTAGTTTGGTAAATCTCTTACTGTCTGCACAGAATAGAATAGAATAGAATAGAATAGAATAGAATAGAATAGAATAGAATAGAATAGAATAGAATAGAATTGACTTTATTTGCCATTTGCACAGATACATCGCACTATAGGTACATTAGAATTCTTGTGCGTTTCCCTGAGTCACAGAGTTAGAAAAAGACATGAATAAAAACAGAAACAAAACATAAACACAGCTAAAACATATGAAAACAGTTATTGCACAGACAAACACAAATACACATTTGTAAAATAGAGTACTGATCAGAAAAAAGTAAAATAAATAAATAAATAATAATAATAAGAGTACTGAAAGGTAAAAACAAATTATTGCACATTATTGCATAGAAGAGTTCAGGACATATTAAATACAAAGGAAGATCATACTAAATACTGGATACTTAAAGTCATTTCTTTTCCCCTTATATTCTTGTTTTTGATGCGCATTCCAAGTCAGACAACTTACTGAAATAGAACATTCCATATTAGAGAATTATGAATGTCACAGAATTTGATATGCTAGAAACATTTGATATAATGTAAGTACCAAAGTCAGTTAAAAATATATACATGGCCTTGGTCATCTCTAAATATTTTAAAACAGAAATGTTACATAATATACCTTTCACATTTTGGTTTGTTTTATTCATAATGTCAATGAATGCAGCTGAGGACACATTCTATGACCTTTCAAAATCTATGGAGGAGAAGGGTTGACACCCCAAAACACACATTTGTTTTGCATACTCATAAACCATATTATGATATACAAAGCATTGTTACAATTAAAAAAAAAAAAATATTACAAAAGCAGTTGATGAGATATGTTCATCAGATTTGTTCTATGTACTCAGTGGTTATCAAAGTTTTTAATCCCATTGTGGGATTCTGTGAAATCCAATCATTAGTCCATTTTTCTTCAACAACAGATCAATTACTACAAATGTTGACCTTGACCTTTAGACTGAATATGTGTCACCACAGCTGGATGACCTTCAACCAACCATCATTTTCCAGGTAGATGGTGCACCACCACATTGAGGACCAGTGTTGGTGGGTTCCTAAATCATTGGAAGGGATGGTCCCTGGACACCTCCTTCACTAGATATCACTGCCCTGGATTTCTTCTGTGGGGTTATATTAAAGATATTGTGTATCAAACAAAGATACTGGATATCAACGACCTGAAGGAAAAGATCACTGATGTCATTAGTCGCTTTTCCATTGACCCTCAAATTGTGCAAATATAACTTGCGCATAAATATTTACCTAATGGAAAAACTGACAATTTCGGCCAAAATCTTATTTTTTGATTAAAAGTTTTTGCGCTGGCAAGAGGTGGTTTTTCAGGCGTAGTGCAAATGGTATATCATGCAAAACTGCAATGGTAAGACCTTTTTTTGCAACTAGAGTCAGGTGAATTAAAAAACTGGATGTTGACATAAGTTACAAAAAGCAAAGAAGAAGAAGAAACATGGTGTGGTATGTGTAGACACACCAGGAAATCTGATCATTTTTTTATTAAGTATGAGATAGAGGGGTAATATGTAATAATGATGAATATGTCTGTAAATCAACACCATATTTACATTCGTCGCCATGTTTATGGAATGACTTCTCGTGTCATCTTGCAATAATAAATAAACAAATCATCACATTTGTGATTTAATGGAAAAACCGACATTACACACTTCTGTTTTTTCGACATTTAGTAAATATTGGTAAAGTTTTGCGCAGATGTCCAATGGAAAAGCAACTAGTGACACCATTGGTGAGTCTATGATACAGCCAAAATGGAAGCAAATCCAGTACTGTCTAGATGTGCTTCATGAAACTAATGGTGTCCATATAGAGGTGCATTAAATGAAGCAAACAAAACTTCAATATCTACTATTCATTTTGTAATAATTTCCACAGATCTGTCTATTCATTTGCTTTTGTAATACATTTGTTAAACTGCAAAGAGACTGTTTAATACTGAGCTGTAAATGAGCCATAAACAACCTGAATTTCTCTGAATTTCTTATTCCTTTCTCACCCATTTCCTGGTGTTCAAGCTCTGTACTACAGTCTTAACATCCAGTAGAAGATCCTCACATACAGAGGAGAAAGACTATTCTGCTGCTTCACTTTTCATGAAGACACTGCCTCCAAAACTGTGAGAAAGATGTTAAATCTGCAGACTTGGAATAGAACAAAAATGACAATAAGAAGGCAGAAGGCAGAAGTGGACCCAGTTCAACTTAACTTTAAGCCCTTTCTTCCATCTTGCTGTAAGCCTTTTTCTTGTCTCTTCAGCTTTCTCTGCAATTTCTATCAGAGTTTTGTTTCCCCATTTTCTCTGATGGAACTGAAAGGATGTCCTGCTTTTCCTTTCATTTCATTTTAGGCTAAATATTATCTGTTAAAGCCCTGACTTACATGCTGTTAAAGTGTGGTTTAACCCATAAAGACCCAAACAGCAACCAAAACCAAAACCATCTACTGATCTAAACTGTTTAATACCTGTTGACCCACTAATTCTATCAATACATGGAAATAATTGGTGTAAAATACAGTTTATCATCTTTTCATGGTCATCAGATATGACCCATTTGGATGTTCAGAGGCTCCGTAGTGAACACAGAAACACCATCATGTTCTACAACATTGATTCACAAGTAAAATCCATGGAGTTGGATAAATAACAGTGGTTGTCATTGCATTTTATCTGGTCTTTCATACCGCTATAAGTAAAGACACTGTGTTAAATTTGATGATCCTAGTGGTTTTTCTAATCCAGGTTTTGTGTGTAACCCATCATGTCCACTTGTGTTACATACAGAACCTGCCCAGTTAAACACATATAAATTGTGAATGATTTTGCAACAGCAGTCATTCATTTTGTGAAACACTCTGCCTTACATAATAAGTTCAATTCCCAAAATGTACTTGTGAGAGAATAAAAACATATTTTAAAAAAATAGTAGCGTGTAATTTTTGTGTCCTTTTTACTGTGTTACATGCAGATTTTTGTCTTAAATACAATGTAAAATAATTAAAAAATGGGTTTTATCTGAAAAATAGTTTCTCTTTTATCTCAGTAAATATATATATATTTTTTTTAAATAGACCCAAAGTCCTTCCATACTTGCTTCATAATATTATTCTACATTTGGTTTGAATTTTTAGTCCACATGTCCTGTTTTTAGGAACCAGTTTCATAGACGCACCCATATGTAACTTACATCACATGCCAGTAATCACAGTTGGACACATACTGAACACAAACATAAACATGCATCCATGCTTCATATCAACCACATCTTAGAAGCTTATCTCTGTGCTTGAAGAAACACAAAACAATGATAAAAACGAAGGAGAACAGGGCAAGGTTCTAACAGTATGAATAACAGAGCAGTGCCAGTAAGTTTCCTTCATCCTGCTCTCCAGAATGTAATTGTTTATTTACATAGCCACGAAGGCACCCAGAGAAACTGGATTTATCAGTGGTTCAAAGAGAGAATGCAGGGCAGAGGCACACTGGGTGGAGTTCCTACTGTTAATTGCCATATTTCTTCTTCAGATTAACTTGACTCGGTCTTGCTTATTTACTGCCCTGCAGGGATCTCTCCACAATAATAAAAAAAAAAAACATGCTATAGCACTATAATCCAATGAAAAGGATAAAAAGAACAACTTCTTCCTCTTTTCATTTCATTTATCTTTAAGTCTAATGAGCACAGAGTATGTTTTAAACACAAAACTGCCAAGTGAAGATATTCTGAAGCTGTAATAAAGGATGAAAAGTCCTCACAAAAAAGAAGTGTTTCACTAGTGGGTATTTCCACTCACTGTTTTCTTGTTTTTGCCATCCTCGTAAATGTTTTTATTTATATTGGAATATGAGGACAGGGATGTTTTAGAAATGAAACAACTGAGCAGGCACTTCATTTTCTTTCATCTTTCAGTTGCATGTCTTTGTTCCCTTTATTTCCCTGCACATATGATGATGTTTTACAGTCCTAATTGTCTCTTCCATAGAACGGCCGCTGTACAATTCTTAGTAAACATAAATAGGATTGGGAGGTCTTTAAAGCTTTCAGAACAAGTGAAAATAAGAAACATCCAACTACAACAGATACGGCAGGTTTTGCCTGAAGCTCAGTTTTTAGGAGTAGAGATGTTGGATGTGAAGTAAATAGTTTGGAAGAGATGTAACTTATTAAATATAGACTTACTTAGAATCTTGGAGATTCCTTGTGGACCATGGACACACATATAGACTCAAGTCCTGTTTGGGACCAAAATAACTTGAGGAGCTCATGTCTGTGCTTCATGCGTTTGCTTAAATAAGCAATGAAAGTTGAAAGAAAGTCTGACTTTTAGCTGATTTTAGTGGCATTAAACCCAGATCGATTATTAAGGCTTACTTTTAATAGGCTGCCACTTGAGAATAAACATTGAACCTGTAACTGTTACCGCCCCATATGTCATTCATCTCATCATCTTATGAAATTTTGCTTTTCAGAAGGATGTAAGTTTGCTTTTTACCTCCGCCAGGACATATTGTGATCACTTTGCTTTGTGTGTTTGTTTGCTTGCGTGTTTGTTTGTTTATTTGTTTGTTAGCAACTTTACAGGAAAACTATTACAACCATCTTTACCAAATTGTACCCACAGATAGGCCTAGGCACTGGGACGAACCCATTAAATTCTGGGCCAAGTAGGCCAAAGTTCAAGGTCACAGCAAGGCCACAAAATCTAAAATTTTCCTATCTCTCATCATTGAGCAATTTTCGTAAATTCATAAAAAATTCAAAATGACTCCGATTAGCCTCCAATTTGATACACTCATAGCTTATAACAATATCTTGTATCTGGCTCAAAATTGTCCACATCCACTGTGGAATGTGGACTCTGTGGACATTTCAATTTAACATTGAAAATCCCATTAACCACACATTTTTCATTTTAACGCAACAAATATCGATTGGAATTTAATATAATTTGACATACACATGACGGATACCAAGCTTAAACTTATTCTGCTGCATGGAACAACCTTGAAACTGTTTAATTTAAAAAGAAATAGTTGATCCACACATGCACACCATTCGGGGTGCTTGGTGGAGGTCTGCGTTCTCTGAACACTTGTTTAAGGAATGGATTTCCTTTATGGTGAAGTGAGTCATCTGAATTAGCTCCTAAACTAAGGCTGTCACACTCATCTTCTTTCAGGGGCCACATTCAGCCCAATTTGATCTTAAGTGGGCCAGACCTGTAAAATACAAGCATAACAGTGTAATGCAGGGGTCTCAAACATGCGGCCTGGGGGCCAAATGCGGCCCGCTAAAGTTTCCAATCCAGCCTGTGGGATGAATTTGCAAAGTACAAAAATTCCACAGTGAAGGCTGTGGAACTCATTTTAGTTCAGGTTCCACATACAGACCAATGTGATCTACAGTCAAATAATAACAGCATAATAACCTACAAAAAATAATGACTCCATATTTTCTTCTCAGTTTGATGTGAAAAAAAAAAAAAAAACATTATGCCTATAAATAATGACAACTTCAATGTTTTGTCTTTGTTTTAGTGCAAAAGATAACACTGGATTATGAAAACATTTACATTTCCAAATTATCCTGTAACAGTAAAATGTGAATAACCTGACCAAATATGAACAACCTGAAATGTCTAAAGAAAATTAAGCACAATTTTAACAATTTTCTACCTGTTACTAAGTGTTTAGTGTCTTTGTAGATTCGATCCATAATGCACATGTAGAAATGAAAAGTTGAGGCATAATATTGTTAAAATTGCACTTATTTTTCTTAAGAAATTTCTGTTTTTTCAGGTTATTCACATCTTTTTTGTTTGAATAGTTTATAAAAGTAAGTATTTTCCTAATTTAATGGGGGATTTTTTGCACCAAAAGAAAGACAAAAATTCGGAGTTGTCATTATTTATAGGTTATTATGTTATTATTTTACTGGTCTGGCCCACTTGAGATCAAATCGGGCTGAATGTGGCCCCTGAAAGAAAATGAGTTTGAGACCCCTGGTGTAGTGTGAGGGTTCGTCAGTGGTTAATGGTTCATTCTTCATAAAATGAGACAGCAGGATGGAGACAGATTTCTTCTTCAACAGTGCTTTACTTTTCACATTCCGCAACTACTGGCCCAACACTTCCTCGCATCACCTGACTGAACTAACCAGTCAGGATCTCCCAGTACTTAGGGCTGGATCTATCAAAGGTTTGCGCATATTAAAACGTGTGCAAACTCATTGCATGCGCAAAAAAAATGTACAAACTGATTTACTAACAGTGCGCAATAAGGGTTGCGTCTTTCAGAGGTGCAAAATAGCGCATCTGCATCCAGTTAGTACGTTGGCCTCAATGAATATGCAATATGGGGCGTTTACACGCAGTTGTGCATGTTGTGGGAGGATAAAATGTAAATATATTAATTTAGCACAGGCAAAGTGATTTATCAAACCCGAAAGCAATTTTGCTCATAGAAACTGCGTCTATATTTAACACGTCTCAAAAGGAGGTGCAAATGCTTTGGATGCGTAAGTGCGCACACAGCTGCGGTTAGGAGACAAAGAAATGATGAAACCAGATGCAGAGAACATATTTTTCACCCTCATGTTAACATTTTTGGAGTGATGGAAGAAAAAATAACTGAGACATATGCGCCCCCCCCCACACACACACACACTTTACAGGATTCTTTTCCAGTCCTGATGATTGTGACTAAAAATACGCACTGACATATAGCTACAGCAGGGGTCTCAAACTCTATTTACCTGGGGGCTGCTGGAGGTAGAGTCTGGGTGAGGCTGGGCCGCATCAAGTACTCCACAACAAGAACACTTCCTCTGAACACAAACGCTTCTTCTGAACATGAACATTTCTTCAAACATGAACGTTTCTTCAGAACAGGCTTCCATTGGTTACTTGTTGCTCCCAGACGTCTGGCAGCGCGTCCTCCTGCACACATAAGCCATATTTGGCTTCGGGGAGGAAGCAGTTGAGACCCTCAATATGCCTTGAAGATGCTCATCATGTCGAGTTCAATACTGACGTTTGACGTTGTATTCTTTGTGCACTGCAACTTTTTCTGTATATATCAGACCCGTCGGGGTCCTCCTGTGCTCAACAAATAAATATTCCATCTCCCACTTCTCCTGGAATTGTCTGTGCTTGTCGCTAATCGTTCTCTTCATGGTAGGTTTTGAAAAAGCCATGACTGGGTCAGGATACATTTGTATGTCACTTACTTGTCACGTCCTCCTTCACTAATCACGCATATGCGAGGTGCGTTCACGGGCGTCGGGATTCCGAACATCAACATTAATGAAAGGGAACGCAACAAGTAGCTATAAATAATTACTTTTTTAAATAAATTCCCCCACAAAAAATAGATCCTGTGAGAAAAAACTTGTGGGCTGCACTAACATTAATCTTTGGTATCAAGTGGGGCGCCACAAATTCACATACTGTGGCCGCGAGTTTGAGACCCCTGGGCTACAGTGTGACAAAATTATGTCCGCCTGACAGTCATTCTACCCAAATACAGCCCCCCACCCATCCCGCGCGCACGCGCACACACACACACTTTTAAAATGAAAAATAAATGAATGAATGACTGAGTCATGCAATACCTTCTATGACAAAACTCCTCCAACGTTACATTTCCATTCCTCTGGATCATTCAGGGCACAGTTCCCATTAGTGCTGGTTTATCCCACAGCAGTTTTTCCAGTGTATTGTCTCCAGTAGCGCACGCAAAACCCTCATTTAAATAGGGCGGTCTGCAAGACTTTGCACCTGTTGTAATTTGCGCAAGCAATCTTGGTAAATCACCCGCAAACCGTGGTCACACCCCACACGCAAAATTCTAGATTGCGCAAGCAAATTACTACAAGCAAATTGGGATCTTAGTAGATCCGGCCCTTAGATAGGTAAATGTAAGTGATTTAGAAAGGCACATTCAACAGATTATCTTAGCTGCTTGTACACTACAAATGAGAATATTTAAATGTGTAAATAATAATTCTGCAAACATAAATGTAAATAATTAATTGGGTAAACACTGTCAATATATTTTTAACAAATACATGAATTAACTTATGTCTGTAATTTATTTCACTGTTAAACCTTACCTTTCTTCAACATAAATTACTTTAACTTCTGAGCCTTACAATAGGCTATAAATAATGACAACTCAACCTGAAGAAACTGAAATTTCTTAGGAAAAATAAATGCAATTGTAACAATATTATGCCTCAACTTATCATTTATACGTGTGCATCATGGATCTGATCTCTAGAGGCACAAAACATTTAGTGACAGACATCATATTGTTGAAATTGCACTTCATTTTCTTTAGACATTTCAGATTGTTCATATTTGTTCAGGTTATTCACACTTTGTTGTTAAAGAATTGTTTCTTAATGTAAATTTTTTCACAATTACTTTTTTTTTTTGCACTAAAACAAAGAGGAAAAATTTGGAGCAGTCATTATTTAGAGTCATTATTTATAGGTTATTACGCAATTATTACTCTGTCCCCCAAAGGCAGAGTATGGGTTTTGGTTCAGTTTGCTTGTTTGTTAACACTTTAGCAGCAAAACTATTGGTTGAATTCATACCAAATTGGGTTTATAGATTGCCAGTGACCCAGAGTAGATCTAATTACATTTTGGGAAAAGTAGGTCAAAGTAAGATTTTTTTAAATATTTTTTTTTAATCTTTCTTTTTCCCATTTGCTTATAATGGGCAAAATTTCAGATGTCTATAAAAACATCAATTGTGTTTCACTTTACTTTAAACTTGGCACATATGTAGAGGGAATTGTTATACATCACTGTGACATAAAGCTAAGGCATATGAATTTTTTCACATTTAGGGTAACTTTTTTTCCACACACTGCATGAGAAGACCTGCATGAGAGTTTTCTTTTTTTTGATATGTCTTATATTTCAGCGAGGTGAATCCCCTGACTCACTGTGAACCAATGAACTGCTGCTACTTTTCAAAATGGTGGGCAAACTGGTAAATTCAGATGAGACTGTTTTTTTATATAGTGCCAAAAGATGTGTGTGTGTGTGTGTGTGTGTGTGCGTGCGTGCGTGCATGCGTGCGTGTGTGTGTGTGTGTGTGTATTTTTTCCATTATGGATTTCAACATATAAATTGTGAATTCAACACGTAAAGTAAAGAGAAGATATCCTGCTGGAGTAGCCTGGCAAAAACAGCCTGTATAAATATGACAAAATGACACCACTAATGCTTTTATTTATTCAGATATTTAAAATATATTTCAGATTGAGCCAGTGTGCAGTAGTTTTTATCCGATAGTGTTTCCTAAGCGAATGCTTTATCTGTAAAATGAATCTGTTCTCAAACAGATATGACCTGAGACCATGTCTGGGATACACAAACATTAATTAGTTCAGCTTTAGCAGTCCAGTTTTATGAGAGAACATAAAATGTGTTGACAAAAGAGACTGGACTTGGGTGTTAATGAAATTCTGGGGGATCATCTACCTAGTAAGTTGGGGCATGAATGTATTTCAAGAAAATAAGCAGCTTGTAGTC
Organism: Sphaeramia orbicularis; assembly: GCF_902148855.1. Classification (NCBI taxonomy): domain Eukaryota; kingdom Metazoa; phylum Chordata; class Actinopteri; order Kurtiformes; family Apogonidae; genus Sphaeramia; species Sphaeramia orbicularis. Next base: position 6,495,921 of record NC_043959.1, read on the forward strand.
CTTTGTGGGATTTTAAGAGAAGCTTGTTTGAAAGTTTCATCAGTGTGACTACAGAATTAAACTTTTTGAAAATATTAAGTTGATTATACTCAATTGAAATATTTTTTATGCTAAAATGATTTGAGTTAATCAATTTAAATGGTTCAAGGTAATCGGTTTCCTCAAACTGTTTGAGTTGAGTTTACTTATCGGCACTGGTGTAGTCCAGGGTATACGGTGGTAAATGGAGTATACTTATTTTTCAGTCAGTACTGCGTATACCCACTTGTAAATCCCCCTGATGTGCACCATTCAGTAGTATCTGAACCAAACTGCCCATTTTTTCCATTAGGATGGTGAAGCCATGACCCGCCCAACTCTGCCTCTAATTGGCCAGTACTCGCTGCCTTCACTGATTAGATTGGTTAACTTTAGGCATGAAGACTGATGAGCCAATCAGAGGCAGAGTAGGGCAGGTTATGCTAAGGAAAATATTACTAACTAGCACTAGCCACCTCTGGAACCTGCTTGGACACCTCTGGCACCAGTTACACCCCAGTTAATTGACAGGTCACTGCACGTCTCGCTGAAAGATGCATGATTATTGGAAATGCGAATGAGAAAGGCAGAATAAACATCTCAAGTGAGTGACACATATCGAGAGAACCTACTTTCATGGAAAACAGAATTCTTTTTGGGGCTCGTATCCTCAAAAATTGTGCGGACCAGTTGGCAGATATTTTCACTTTTATTTTTAGGTTGTCTCTCCAACTCAAAAAGGTCCCTTGTGTTTGGAAGGATTCTATTATTGTTCCTGTGCCAAAAATGAACTGTCCTAAAGCTCTTAATGATTACAGACCTGTGGCTCTCACTTCTTTGGTGATGAAAACGTTTGAGAAAATTGTGAAGGGCGAGCTTTTGAATGCTGTCCAGGCCATTCTGGATCCATTTCAGTTTGCTTATAGGTCTGGCAGGGGGGTTGATGATGCCATAGGTACCCTGCTTCATCTGATCCTGACACATCTGGAAGGTGCAAAGACTTTTGTGCGCCTAGTTTTTATTGACTTCTCTTCAGCTTTTAATTGCATCCAACCACATATTTTAGCAGAAAGACTGAAGAGCATCCACAGCATCGAGCCCAGCCTCATATCTTGGTTGATGGATTTTTTATCTGAGAGGTCACAACGTGTGAGAGTAAACAGTGTTTTAACAAATGTTCTTTTATCTTCCACTGGGTCGCCACAGGGTTGCGTCCTCTCCCTTCTTTTATTTGTGTTGTACACCAATGAGTGCCAAACTCAGTACCTTGGGCAGCATGTCCTCAAGTTTGCAGACGACTCAGTGATTGTGTCTCTTCTTAGGGATGATGACCCTGATCATGGCCCTGTAGTGTCTGAATTCACGGACTGGTGTAGCACGTCCTTTTTAAATGGGAATGTGTCTAAAACCAAAGAGATTATTGTAGATTTTAGGAAGAATCCTACAGTCTTCTCTCCTGTCATCATTAATGGACAGGCTATTGAGGTGGTTCAGCAGTATAAATATCTCGGAATGGTGCTGGACCACAGGCTAACTTTTGAATCTCAGGTGGATGCTGTGTGTAAAAAGGCTCATCAGAGGATGTATTTTTACCATAAACTTTGCAGTTTCAAAGTGGATAACACTTTTATGAAAATGTTTTATTCTTGTTTCATTGAGTCTGTGTTGACCTTTTCTTTTATCAGCTGGTATGGGCTGCTTACTCTTAAAAATAGGAACAGGTTGCAGGGCATCACTAAAGTGTGCAGCAGAATTGCTGGCACCACACTCACTGATCTGACTGTGTTGTACCAGAGGCGGACTCTGAAGAAGGCTCAGTCAGTCCTGGATGATCCCAGTCATCCCCTTTATGATGTGTTCAGGTTGCTTCCATCAGGTTGCAGATACAGTATTCCTAAATGTAGGACCAATAGGATGAGGAATTCTTTGGTTCCAGCAGCCATTGTTCTGCTGAATAATTCTTTGTAATGTTGGTGCTATTGTTTTTAATGGATTATTTATTGTATTTATTGTTGGTTTGTTGTCCGTGTGAAACTGCTGGCTGTAGAACAAATTGCCCCTCGGGGATAATAAAGTTTACCTTGACCTTAATAAAGTTTACCTTGACCTTGAGGTAAGTTTTAAGGTGGTTTCAGAATGAGTCACTCTTTTAAACTACTGGTCATATGACTGCACATTTAGAGAAGAGATTTTGTCACCAATAGTTAAACTGTGTGAGTAGACTAATGTTATGAAAGGGTAGCGTTATGAAAGGCTAAAGTTACGAAAGGCTAACGTTATCCTATGTTTGCCTCTTGTTGAATACATTTACATTCATGCAGCTGCTTGTGTGACCAGTAATACCTACAAACTGCTCCTGATCAAGTCATGATAATTTTATAATAGTGCACAAATACTATTGATGGATTTTTGGATAAACTAAATAGAGTAGTTTTATATGTCATTGGTTCTAAAACGATGTTTTTCTGGACTTGAAAAAAAAAGAAGCCAAAAATTGAGAGTATACCCACTTCTCCAGGGACCACTACACCACTGCTTATCAGGTATAGTGTATTAATAGACAGTATGTGACTAAGGCTTAAGACAATGAGCCACACATTAGCCAATACAGTGAAACAGGTCAGAAATATTTCATATTTTGTCTGAGTGCCTTTGCTTTGACTTGTGTCGTAGCCTGACGGAAATAGATCAGAAAATTGCCTCAGTCTGCTTATGTGTCATACCTATGTATATTAGATCCATGTCAGTTAACTTATAAGAAATGCTGGAATCTCATTCTGTAGTAGCTTTTAGAAATAAAAATCTGAAATGATATCCTGGATCAACACATAAATGATAAAGCGTAGGGGAGGAGACTTACACAAAGCTCATAATTGTATTTCCCAAACCAGTAAAATTGATATTTAATGAATTCTGAAAGCAGACAATAGGAAACAGTGGAGTGTGTAGACCCAACACCCAGGTGGATTTCACTTGACGAACTGTCCAAATATGTTCACCAGTGGCCAGCTCACAGCTGTCAGAGGATGTGCCATGGAAAGTTGACAGTCTGCTGGAGCAGCTTTTCATTTTCTTTGGTGATGCTCCACTTGGCTGTGTGTCGCATGTGGCCAGGTCAGGGAAAACCCACTTAAATCGAATGCACTCAGCTCGTGTGGTGGAAAGAATAACGCTGAAGTGGAGGAAGGACTGGGACCTAAACTAAGACTCATGTCAAGAGAACATTCTATTAAATTGTACATGGGAACAATGACATCAGCTTATGGCGAAGACACAAAAATACATGAATATTTACAGCAGCAGCTGCTCGTGTCAAAGAATGATGATTTTCTTGAGATGAATAAAGATGGCTTTTTTTGTCCATCTTTATTTTTTTATTGAACAACACAGCCACAGAAAAATACATGTTCTAGTTGTTACTTTTTTTTTTTTTTTACATTCTGCTAGATCATAAAACGAAGACAACAATCACAATGTAGAAGAAACAGTTTTCACAGTTCCTGGCCCAGATGTACAGATTGATAGACTTTGTGGGTTTTCCACCCTCACCTAACCCCATTCCACACCCCCCCACCTCCAGCCATGGTGCCTATCGATCCACAAATTGTATGTTTTGGAGTCTCAGTATAAAAGTTATCTTTTCCATAATGAAAATTCTTTTAAAGGTGGGGTGTGAGATGTTTACCTGGAGCATTTTTGTACTATATTGCTTAAAATCCCCTCACACCCTGATTACAACCAATTAATTAAATGCTCGAACACAAAAAAAAAAAAAAAAATGTAGTCACCTGTGGAAGGGACAGGACTGAAAAAACACCATCCAATCATTTTATGTGCCCAACTGAAATGATTGAACAGTGATATGTCTATCAAACTCAACTGCCATTTGTCCCTCCCCCTCCCCCCTCTGCATGTACCCCTCTTCGTGCATGAAACATGTGTTCTCAGAGGTTTGGAGCACTTGTACAGGAAACAACGACAGAGCCAAAGCTTGGCTATATTAGTTATATTAGGATGGAAAGTTCACCGGTAAACTGTTTTGTCACTGACATAAATCACTAGGAAATGTAACGTTAGTCAGATAGGTTGAACTGGGGCTGTTCTGTAAGAGCGGGGATGTTGGAGGAGACTGAATGAGGTACACATGGATCACGGCCGGAGCCGGGGTCGCCGGAGCCGCTAGAGCCGGATCCGGGCGAATTGTTGCGTGGCTTCGGGGGGATGTCTGAAGAAAGGGGTTTGGACTTTTGAATTGAGTATTTTCAAAATGTAGCTTGCTAGAACCTCACTTTTAACTACTCACTGCCATGTGTCAAATGTTGGGGGTTCTTTTTTAAGCCAGTTTAGAGTTATTGCTTTCCTAGCTGCTGTAAGTAACATATGCGGTAGATATGTCTTTTTCTTGCTTTGTTTCAGGGATGGCCCAAAGGATGGCCGGCAATGGGTTCCTAGGCAGCTGAGAAGCAAATATTTTGTCCAGTAGATCAAAAATCTTCCTCCAAGAATTGTGTAAAAGTGGACACCTCCATGTTAAACTCTAGTAAAACTTCTGCTTCCCATTTTTGTTTAATATGCAGAGTGTTTTCTTGTTTCATACCACACAGCACGCTATGTACACTAGATATTGGTCTCCTAGTATGCACTCTTTTTTGGATCCTTGTCAAGTACTGCTCAATAGGTGATAAAGATGGCTTTTATTTGATTTTTGGTGGCTGAGTGTGGATCATTAGTTATATGGATGAGGTTTTGTTCATTAATCAGAAACTTTGGAAATTATCAGTCTTAAAATGCCGATTATACCGCAGCATAAAACCACAAACAAAAAAGTGCAGTAATAAACATGTTACTGCATGTTGCAACTATTCCCTCTATCATTATCATCATCAGCTGTGACGGGGCGGCTGTGGCTCAGTTGGTAGAATGGCTTGTCCAATGACTGAAGGGTCAGCAGTTCGAAATCCTGTCTCCGACTGTCCACATGTCGAAGTGTCCTTGGGCAAGACACTGAACCCTAAATTGCTCCCTGGCAGCGCCTTGCATGACAGCAACCGCCTACTATGTGACTGGGTGTGTGTGTGTGTGAACGGGTGAATGTGAGGCTTTGTAAAGTGCTTTGGGCACCATAAAATTGTAGAAAAGCGCTATACAAGTAACTCACATTTATCATCATCATCATCATCATCAAATATTATGATTTAAACTTATAAAAAGGCTTTTAATGAATTAGGTATACAGTACACGGGTTGGAGGATAAGTATGACAGAACCTGGTTACAGTTCATACCTCATATCAAGAGTAGAGATGGGAACTGAGAACTAATTCTTTTTGAGAACCGGATCCCAATAGTTTTATTCCTTGGAATCGTTTGCCTGCCTGCTTAACGATTCCGCTTATTGATTCTGTCTTCGTTGCGCATGCGCGATGACGTCGCTGCATTGTTTCGGTCAGAATGGTTCCACATAGTGGAAATGCGGCAATAGAGGAATTAGAAAAGCGTCTTTAGTTTCACTTTCACTTCACATGAACCGGGCCTGGCATCATCTGTTATTATTATTTGTACATACTGTATGTGTTATATTTTCTGTGCAGAGATGGAAATATAAAAGACAGTTAATGCAAACACACCCATTTGTACTCTTTTATTCCCTCACCCAATGAGAATTGATAAGAGAAACAATAAGGAATCGGATTGATGAGCAAAATCGATAATGGAATCAGAATCGTTAAATTCTTATTGATTCCCATCCCTAATCAAGAGCCCACCTTTTGCCTGACTTCTTGTTTTTATTTAATGTATTCATTTTTCTTTCTTTCTCACTCTTTGACTGCCATCCTAGTCTACTCAATGCCCATACTCTGACAGCTGGGACTTTTTTTCTTATGCCAGAGGTCCAGAATGTTGGTGGTATGACCAGAATGATCAACGCAGATTGGTTTGAGTCTTTTTTTGTTTTGGTCTGTCTGTTTTTTTTTGTACTTGTGTATATTTCTTTTTTTTTTTTCTTTTGGTGTTTTGTTTGCCCATTTGATACATGTGTGTTTACGTGGATGTATTTGTGGGGATGCCACCTGGATTGAGGGGGGGGGCAAGTTCACAAATTTTGCAAGAAATGCCTTCATGATGTCAATATTGTTATGGAAATTTGATAGGTAAAGTTGTTTTTTTTAAAAAAAAGACTTTTTATGTACAATGCAGGTGAACTGTCTGACCTCTATAGTTAAATACAGGGGTGTCCAATCCTGGTCCTTGAGGACCAGTATCTTGCATGTTTTAGATGTTTCCCTCTCCCAGTACACCTGACGGTCATTATCAGACTTCTGCAGAGCTTGATGATAGGCTTATCATTTGAATCAGGTGTGTTGGAAGAAGGATACATCTAAAACATGCAGGATACCAGCCCTCGAGGACCAGGATTGGACACCCCTGGTTTAATATATATCCTCCATCAGTCACAGTCACTATGTCATTGAATCCTATTTGAAAATTTGCAATATGTTTACAGCCCAACATTTCTCATTCAGGGACCTTGAATTACTTTATAATGGGATTATTTTGTCATAACAGGATAACAAAGCTCATTTCTCAGTTAGTTAATGACAATACAGGTCAACTTTTGAAGACTACAGCACACTTCTTGAGAACATTGAATGGCAGGAAACCAGCATTATAGTCCAAACTCAAGGTTAATATTCTGTTTAGTTCTGTAATATCAGTTAAGTTTATTATTTTAACATTTACACTCAACTTTTTCTAAGTCTAGCTAAGTAGTTTTGAACTTAAACCTAACAAATGTTTTCCATGACATTGTGACAGCTGAAATGCATCAGTTGTTTAAGATTATATAACTCTGTAAGTGGTATTTTGTGTCTTCAGACTTTGTGTATATTGTTTTGGATGTGATTGGTATTCATCTTATTCTATTGTTAGAGGATGTGTTGAACTTTCACATCCGTATTAATGAAGATGAAAGAAAGAGAAAGAAATTTTCCTTTTATAATTTATATTGTTTATCAGCGATCAAGGCTGACATGACAGCATGCACAGATGGCGTCTTAGCAACAGTAGAAAGTGATTTGAGCTAAAAATGTCAGATCAAGGACTACCAATTACTGATCAACAAATCAGCCTGCGCTTCAATCAAAGGCTAAGACAAGCCATTCAGTCTTCTGAAATTATCCTTTTATTTTCCAAAGATAAATACCTTTTCAAAAGACAGTGAAATAATTAACTTAAGAGCTTAAGATAACAATGTGAAAAAAATAATTGCAACCATTGCTGTTTTCAGAACATTGAAGTCTGAACACTTAAACACCAGCTTTCCTTTCATTTCATATTCTGCTTATAGCCCCAAACCACATGAAGCAGCTCGGCTCCTTCTGCCTCGGTGTCAGGGAGCAGTGAACCAGCACAGCCCATTAAAGCCAAAACCTCCAGCACCATGAGGGACACCCATCCTGGAGCCAGGTTTTATGTAAGACTGCATAAACACCGATCCTTCGGCATGGATTTGAATTCATTTACTTAATAAGCAATAAACAGTATGGTGGACATTGCCCCAATAAAACAATGAAAGTTGATGTGCTGTATATGCCAGTGGTGGCTGGTGAAATTATTTATTGGTAAGTCAGTTTTTGGGATACACTATACCCACATATCACCATTAAAATATACTAAAGCACATGCACCACTTTTTTAAAATATAAGTTTTAATTAACCCATAAAGACCCAAACATCTACCATCTACCAAAATCATCTAGTGATATAAACTGTTTAATACAGTGGTTTCCAACCTTTTTTTGGCTTGTGACCCCATTTAAACATCCCAAATTTCTGGCTACTCCAGATATTTAAAACAGACTTTTTTTTTTTTTTTTTTTTTTTTGCTAAAATGAATTTGTTTTTGATCATGTAATAGTTTGTTATACTATGTTGCAAATAAACGTTAATTTTAGACGACATTTAGTCTATATAATGCATATTATTATGGATGGAGGCAGAAAAGCCAGGTGTAGATTACTGCACAAAGTAAGAATTTTATTTTCCTTGGTCAGGATATGTACAGTCAGTCCAGCTTGGATTTACAAGGCTGACAATTAATACTGAACAAACAATAACTCAGACTATGAATTATGAAAGAGCTGCAGCATCTGAAACTGACCGCAATGAACATTTGAAAGATAAACAGTACCACAGTGCTTCAGTTTCAGCTTCACAGTTTGTCATGTCTTTTATGGATTGTGGTTGTCTCTCTCAATTCACCAAATATTTTTTTATTAGTAAGTTTATTTACTTATTTATGTATTTTTGTCAATTACTAGAAATTTCAGGCGACCCCATCTGAATTCCAGGCGACCCCATGTAGGGTCCTGACGCCAAGGTTGGAAAACACTGCACTATACCCACACATCACCATTAGAATATACTAAAGCATATGAACCACTATTTTGAAATATAAATTTTAATTAACCCATAAAGACCCAAACGTCCACCATCTACCAAAATCATCTACTGATATAAATTGTTTAATCCCTGTTGATCCACTAATCCATGTAAATAATTGGTGTAAAATACAGTTTGTTGTCTTTTCATGGTCATCAGATATGACCCATTTGGACGTTCAGAGGCTTCGTTGTTACCGTGGAAACACCATCATCTTCTACAACATTGATTCACCAGTAGCCCATGGAGTTGGATCAATTACAGTGGATGGATACACTTGGTTTATGTTCAGTTAAAGATAGATTTTGATGAAAAAGTCACTTTTTCTTCAGTTTTCTCTGTTTCTGATGTAATACCCTCAACTTTACTCTGAGCTTTTGTGAACATCTGCATGATTAGTAAATTAACCCTCGTGTGGTGTTCAGATTTTTATTATTCAGCCAGTGTTCATTGGTCTGGTGGACCCGCTGCATTTGTGGGTTTTTAATTCAACATAATCAAACAATTTTATGTTAAAATACTCAACAGATGTTTACTTCATCCCAGTTACAAGAAACATAAAAAGCATATGTTTAATCTATGCCTTTTGCTTCTGCTAGTTCACATTTTATGAATTAAAGTGCTGCTCGTTTTTACCTTGTTTTTTTTTTGTTTTTTTTAATAAAATGTATTTTTAATCAAGATATGAGAGGGGAAAATTCATTTTTAAAAAATTACTCATCAATTGTCTTTTAATAAAAATGAATACGGGTCCCACAGACCATACAAGGGTTAAATGTAGGAAAATACCTGATTTCACTGAAAAACACACAAAATACAGAAGATAATATTACAATAAATGGTGATAAATCACTTCAGGATGGGTAAATATGGAGAAAAATTCATTTGGGAACTGCCACAAATGTCACGCTGGGTCCTTATGCTTTAAAGCAGAAATGAACCTTTGGGCTGAATGACAATATCATTAGTGATCCTGGATTCTAACCCTGGTCTCCCGCATCGTAGTCAGCAGTGCTCCCTACTGAGCCATCCAACAAGTGAATGCTTTTGTAGTATTACCTACTGATCTATCCACTGATGTATTAATATTTAATGGATGTACATCATTTTGTCTTGGTCATTTGCACAGTAGCTCACCAGCTGAAACAATGTGTTCAGCCCTGGTTTAGATGATCTTGTGTGACATTGAATTTCTGAGGACAGTTTTGATTCTTTTCAGGATGTGACGTTTACTCCTGTGGGTGGGGATCGGGCGCAATTTTTTGTGCCCTGAGGGTCTTCTATCTTTTATATTGGAGGGGTTCTACTACACACACAACATTTATAACATGAGTCTCTGTGGTCAAGGGAGAGCCTCAGGTGCAGATTTTTGAGCCCTAAACAGGAAACATGTGACTTGACTGCTCATTAAAAGACTGAAAACATTTTTAAACTACACTTGAATGCAGTATATACACAGTACACACAGGCTGTATCATGTATAGCTCATTTATTTAAGATTCATGTTTCTGTAAAATTATTTTATTTGATTCCTATCGTCTTCTTCTTCATGTGAGACAGGTGGGGCGGTGACCTAGCGACCTTTATTGACCAGCTGCCACAGGTATGTACTGTATAATCAGGTCCATAAATATTTGGACGGTGACACACATTTTGTTAGTTTCCTCTGCAGACCACTACGGAAGAGGATTAGGGCCACTGGGAAAAAAAAAAAAAAAAAAAATGAAGATCCGATATATGTTTTTTATTATTTTCCTGAGAAAAAGTCAGAATTACAAGATTAAAGTCAGAATTCTGACATTTAGGGAGAGTGTCACTTTTGCTTTATAGTATGCAGGAGTACAGCAGGCTGACATAATGATGGATTTAGGTGACTTTTTATGCATCTGAGGAGTTCTGGAGGAAGCCATTTCACAAATAGATGAGCAAAAGGAAGGGAAACAGATATCAGTGGCTTTTTCTTCAAAAACGAGGTGATTGAGAGGTTCACAGAGTCAGGGATGCATGGGAGGGGTATCAGGGAACATGTGAAGAACAGTGGGCTGGAGATCACAAGGGTGAGGAACATAGGCATCTGTATTCAACTGAATCTTCTGGCAGAGTGGTGGTGGTCTGACCAGGCTTAAATACTGAGGTGGGACAGGACAGGTGGAGGCAGGTGTAGCTTGTCGAAGGGAAAGGAGAAAAAACAGCATTACAGAAAACACAGACCATCACACCATCACTCAGATAATGGCATCCATGAATTCTATGTAGAAGGTTCGGGTCCGTTTTCTTCTGCTAAAATCCTTGGGGTTGTTTCTGAATCCTTCAGTGCTGCTCTCATGTTCATCTACAGCAGTGGTTTCCAACCTTTTTTGGCTCATGACCCCATTTTAACATCACAAATTTCTGGCAACCCCAGACATTCAAAACCAAGACTTTTTTTTTTTTTTTGCTAAAATGAATTTGTTTTTGATTGTGTAATAGTCTGGGAATACAGGTGTACAATTACTGCACAAAGTGAGAATTTTATTTTCCTTGGTCAGGATATGTACAGTCAGTCCAGCTTGGATTTACAAGGCTGACAATTAATACTTAAACAAACAATAACTCAAAGTATGAATGAAAGAGCTGCAGCATCTGAAACCGACCACAATGAACATTTGACAGATAAACAGTACCACAGTGCTTCAGTTTTAACTTCACAGTTTGTCATGTCGTTTATGGATTGGACTTGTCTCTCTCAACTCACCATATGTTTTTTTATTAGTGTTACGCCCCGGCCTAGGGGTTTACCAGGGCAAACATAATGTGCTCAATTTGTCCCCTCCCAGCTCCCAAGCACACACGTCAGTCGAAACTAAAAATTCACAATATTTATTAATTAGTATTTTTTTCTCAACAACTAAGGAAGGGTTAGGGGAGGGAGCAGCTAAAACAGTAAAAACAAAATATCTTCTGTAAAGTTTAGACTAAATTACCTACTCCAAAATAAATGCAAGAAATAAAATACAGAAAACTTACCAAACTACTTAACCAAAAACAGGAGAAAACGGGAAAACCAAAGAGCCAACCTCCCCTACCAGAAAAAGGATCAATTTACAAAAAAACAACTATTTACAACTATGTACAATCGAAGTGTCACACGAGCACACGAAGACTGACGGTAACACACACGAACACAGGGTTGGAAGCTGGCAGGAGGCAAGAGAGAGCATGGATGGAAGCTCCAGGGCCATTTTTAAAGGGGCCGGTCAATCACAATTCACCAATCAGCACCTGCAAACAAACAGACACAAAAGGGGCACAGCACACCTACAGGACGGGGGAGAACACAAACACACTAAACAGAAAACACATACATATACATATAAATAGACAAATTATGACCCAGGGTCATAACATTAGTAAGTTATTTTGCTTGTTTTTTTTTTATCAATTACTAGAAATTTCAGGTGACCCCATTTGAATTCTAGGCGAGCCCATGTGGGGTCCCAACCCCAAGATTGAAAACCACTGATCTACAGCAACAACAGTGAATAACAGTAGGGTCTTTAATTTAGAAATGGAGTTTGCTAATGTCTTGTTTGCATGTTTGTGTTGGACTTTCAGAGTTTTCATTTATTATTTGCTGACGGACAGCTTGACTGTAGTTGTGGTGAAAAGGTTCCACTAATATGACTGTAAAATGACTTTGTTACTCAATGACTGATGATGTTTACTGTTTTACAGTTAGTAAAAACTACCAATCTACATTAGCTCACCTCTGACCCCTTGGACTCCTGTAGTTCTGCCTCTTTTTCCAAATATGGTCATTTCTGGCTGCAAAAAGCCAACATGGTTAAGGCCAAAACACAAACTACTGACTTCAGAACAGCAGTTCAGAAACCAATGGGTGACAGAATAGTTCCTCATTTTACTAATTACATACATTCTAGGATTGTAACTGACTATTTGGTATGAAATAAAACCTCAATGTTGAGTTTATGAGTTTATTCTAATTTGGTAAGGGCCTATTTTGTTCATTGTTCTGGCTTGAAATCTAAGGACAGGAGTGGGTGTTTAAAATGTTATTATGTTAAGTTATTTGATGATGAGAATGGGATGGGATTAAATAAGTTTTTCTTCCCACTCCTTTTCCAGTCTAAATGAATGGTTTTGGAATGTTTGAACTTGCATGTATTCTGTAAATGCTCGAAATAAACAAATAAATGAATGTCAAGGTAAAGTTTGTTTATATAGTTTGTTTAAAACAACATAAAATGCCCAAAGTGTTGTACAAAGTTGTAGATAAAAATACAAGATATAATAAAAATAGTTAGCCATGGTCATTGTCATTAGTCATTGTTGTTAAGATATGATTGTAGTTTTATAGCAGTATAAGGTAAAAATAGTAAAAAAAAAAAAAAAAAAAAAAGTAAAAAGTAAATAAATGTCAGTCACCACACCATAAAGCAATAACAATACAAATACTTAAATTCCAGTATGTAAAAAAGCAAAATATAAACAGTATTTACAGTGAGTCTCACATCTGAAGATCATTGACCCTATAACTACAAATTAATAAACAATAGCAAATGAACAATTAGCTACCACTATAGTCAATCAAGTGTTTTTTTTCTCTAATATATACTGCATATATTGCCTAAAAACATGCTCTACCAAAAGCTGTATAATAAAGGTAATGAAGCTAATATATTGAATTAATATTACTAATTTCACGTTAACACACTGGTCATCAGTGTTAGAACAGTACACTGTGTCCTTACTGTTGAACGTAGTCTCTCTAGTTTTTCCACCCGTATGTGCAGTATTATGCTTATATCACAGACTGGACCTGCCTTTTACAGTCTGATGTCAAGAACTGTTCAGTTGACATGGTTTGACTTGGCTCTTTCTAAGACATGATGTTTGGACAGAACTGGAAAGTGGAAAAGTGGACAGGTGGTTTGGGATCTTAGTACACAATTCTGATTCCAACAAAGACTGTAACTGGTGCCCAAGTGTGTCTACTGGTCACCCAGAGGAAAATGGTTTGCCTCACAATTGGACCCTTGACAAATTATAGAGCTGATATGCAATCAACATCCAGTTGCTTTCACTGGGTTGTTCTTGATAAATCATTAGGATAAAAAAACTCACTCTGTTCTCAGTCTATATGGCTTCCTGGAGTTCAGGGTTGGCCCCTGAGGTGGAGCCAGGCTGTTGGTCTGGCAGCCTGCCACTGTTGCCATGTTCAACATCATCCTTTCCTGGCTCCTTGGTGGTTGTCATGGTAATGACCGTTTATTTTGCAGGGTCCTCACTCGTCTCCCAATATTTCCGGGACTCACACAGACAGATAGAGGAAGTGAATGTGAGAGGAGATGCCAGATGGACAATTTCCTTAAAGGCCATGTACATGAATCTGTCAAGAAAATCTCATCAGCGGGTCAGCCCAGTCCACAGTACAGGGTCACAAGGATCAGCCAGGGAGTGACGCTGGCTTCTTTGTAATTCACCCTAAAATGAAATGTGTTTAAGTGATTAACTTTATATATATATATATATATATATATATATATATATATATATATATATATATATATATATATATATATATATACACACACACACACACACACACACACACACACACACACATTGTTCTCCCTTTCTTCAAAACTCAAATCTGAATTGCCATGTTGACTGTATAGCCAGGGTACAGATATATACTACAAAGCAGTGGTTTCCAACTTTTTTTAGCTTGTGACCCCATTTTAACATCACAAATTTCTGGCGACCCCAGACATTCAAAACTGAGCCTTTTTTTTTTTTTTTGGCTAAAACTAATTTGTTTTTGATCATGTAATAATTTGCTATACTATGTTGCTAATAAATGTTAATTTTAGAGGACATGTAATCTATATAATGTATATTACTATGGACAGAGGCAGAAAAGCCAGGTGTAGATTACTGCACAAAGTGAGAATTTTATTTTCCTTGGTCAGGATATGTACAGTCTGTCCAGCTTGGATTTACAATTAATACTGAACAAACAAGAACTCAGACTATGAATTATGAAAGAGCTGCAGCATCTGAAACTGACCACAATGAACATTTGACAGATAAACAGTACCACGGTGCTTCATTTTCTGCTTCACAGTTTGTCATGGCTTTTATGTAATGGGATTGTCTCTGTCAACTCACCATATATTTTTATTAGTAAGTTTTTATTTTTACCAATTACTAGAAATTTCAAGCGACCCCATTTGAATTCCAGGCAATCCCACGTGGGGTCCCAACCCCAACGTTGAAAAATACTGCTGCAAAGAGTCAGCTTTCTCACCCTCAAATAAAGAGAAAAGTATCTGCAGTGAAAAGAGTTTTGTTCCACCCACAATGGAAGAGTAGACCCTAAAGCCTCACATTTTCTCTACAGGAAGAAGTAAAATGTTGACAACATGTCAAAAGAGCTGGAAATCAATTTAGTGGAATCATACAGTAGAATATATTCGTTTATGTATTGGGCAGGTTAGCATTCAGCCTTGCTGACATTTCTGCCTTGCTGAGACTCCTTAAAGGCACAGTGTGAAAAAAATCTAGCTGCATTAATGGAAAATAGTATTCATAAGACACAGACCTACCTCCACACTTGGTCACAGACCTGGAAAAGGTTGGTTGAACCTATTATCGTTATGGAACAAGGAGGAAAAAAACTCTTCTTCTGGCTTTTGTTTTTCTTGGGGAATCATCCTGAGTGATATGAAGAGCAGAATGTAGTGATGACTTTTCAAACAGTGTCAGGTGAAAACCCCTATGAAAGATAACTCCACAAAAACTAAGAAAGGCTGCATATAAATCAGAAGAATCAGAATCAGAATACATTGAATTTGTCATTTGACAGCACAGTACAATGTACAGTACAGCAAACGAAATTGCAATTCATTGTTAGGGACATCGGGCCGCAGCAAAGACTAGTCGCGCTGCCCAGAACCCCTTTATAAATCTTACAAATCTTCAACACAACTTAGAATGATTTAGTTTTAGGATAAAATGAAGATTTCATTTTGGCTATGGCCTCATACCTATTCATTCATTCATTCATTCATTCATTCATTCTTTCATTCATTCATAAAGTCAGTATCAGGAGCATTTTGAGGGATTTTTTTCCCCTTATGTGATTGAACTCAAAGGTAACATTACTGAAGAACTTGGTGGCCAAAGGTCAAAGGTCAGGATCACTGTGACCTCACAAAACATGTTTTGGGCCATATCTCAAGATACAGCCTAATGTTTGGATACAGAGATATTGGACATGTCTAATTATGGCTTTTGAGAAGACAGTTCGATGGTAGTTATGATTTTACATCAAGACCCACAAATGATTTTTTTTTTTGTGTGTGTGTGAGTATTTCTTGAAGTTTACTACTCAGTCTAGTGTATAGCCTAGTTGGTAACCCTCTCTTCTCCTGCTCTGTCCTTTTGTCCGAGTATGGTTGCTCCTGGCCCCAAAAGTCCAAAATGCACGGGAATAACTGAAACAATAGTCCACAAACCAATGGGTGACATCATGATGGCTCCATCCTCAATCAATAAATCAAATGTTGTTTATATAGCGCCAAATCATAACAAAAGTTTTCTCATGACACTTTACATATCCTCCTGAGACCCAGCAATGCATTTTTGTCCTCTGTAAGGGACAAGAGTTTCACAGCTTTACTTAAAAAAACAAACAAAAAAAAAAACAAACGAAAAAAGATGTCCACTGCAAATGTGGACATCTGTGGCATGTCTTTTCCAATCAAGGCAATTATTTAATGTAAAAAAGCCAAAGGTTTTACTTTCCTGGGTCTCAGGACAATATAGAGCTGGTTGAAACCAGACTCTCAAACCAATTTACAGAAACCCAACAGAATCCTGTCCTTTATATGTCCAATGCAAACCACAAGACATATTCACAACACAAGTATCAGTGTTGACAAATGTATATGTTGTTGTTGTTAACCTTGACACTGTGAACTGTTGCTGTCTTTGTTTCCTGCTGTTAGTTTGTACACTGTAACAAATTACTGTAAAAAAAAGTTTTGTACAGTATCATACTGTTATTTGTAAATACAGTATAATGCTGTAAATAATGAGGTCTTTAAGGAGGAAATTTAAAACGGTAAGCTACTGTAAAATTGTACAGTATTCTACCGTATTTTCTTCCGTTCCTCCACTGCTGTCCGCCCAGAACTGCTCTGAACAAAGTCATCTGGCATCAAGTCCCACCAGCTCATTTAGAAAAAGATTCAGTCTAACGAATGTTAACTATAGACTGGCTGCATCAAAGGTTAGTGGTTCTTTTACGATACAGAAGGCAAAAATAAATACACAAAAAATTACTATTTTCACCTGGACCATCCAGCAGTGGAACAGAGGCCACCTGATGCTTTCATCCTTCTACCAACACTGCCATCGCTCCATCCTGCTCCAGTTCATTTATCAGGTAAATGTGATTTTATCAGTGGAACTGTCACCATGCTGTGGCATTTTGGGTTCATTAAACATTAAATTGCCTCCATAAACCGCGTTCACACTGGACACAACTTACGTGGTGTAACAGGCGGTGTAATACTGCTTCATATTTCAGTTTCAGCTTCACAGTTTGTCATTGTCATTTATGGATTGGTATTGTCTCTCTCAACTCACCATATATTCTTTATTAGTAATTTTTTTTTTTTTTTTTTTAATTTTTATCAATTACTAGAAATTTCAGGCAACCCCACATGGGGTCCCGACCCCAAGGTTGAAAAACACTGGTCTAGTATTTGTTCATATTTCGGGTGTAATTCAATTCTTCAAGGAAATAATCATTAAACAAAAAAGAAACAAAACAAAAAAATTGCCTTTTTAACAGTATCATGATATATCGAAATATATCATATTGTGATCCTAGTTACCTCCACCAGGAGGTCTTGTGATCACTTGGCTTTGTGTGTTTGTTTGCGTGTTTGTTAGCAACTTTATGAGAAAACTATTACAACCATCTTTACCAAATTTTACCCACAGATAGGCCTAGGCCCTGGGATTAACCCATTAAATTTTGGGCCAAGTAGGCCAAAGTTCAAGGTCACAGCAAGGTCACAAAATCTCAAATTTTCCTATCTCTCATCATTGCGCAATTTTCAAAAATTCATAAAAAATTCAAAACGACTCCAATTAGCCTCCAGTTTGATACACCGGTAGCTTGTACCAATATCTTGTATCTGGCACAAAATTGTCCACATCCACTGTGGAATGTGGACTCTGTGGACATTTCAATTTAACATTGAAAATCCCATTTATGACACATTTTTCATTATAACTTAACAAATATTGACTGGAATTTAATATAATTTGACATATACACATGACTGGTACCAAGCTTCAACTTTTCCTGTTGTACGGAACAACCTTGAAACTGTTTAATTTAAAAAGAAATAGTCGATCCACACATGCACACCGTTCGGGGTGCTTGGCGAAGGTTTGCGTTCTCTGAACACTTGTATTGTGATTTGTATCGTATCACTAGATTTTTGCCAATACACACCCCTATTTGTAACCATTTGTAGGTTCCTGATAATGAGTAGGTAAATGTCGGTGCTCAGCTGCTTATTACATTTGAAAATTTCCTGCATGTGCACTTTCAGGCATATCTCTTGCTCTGGCCTGGGGTGACAAAAAATGACGAAGACATCCACAACCACAGCCTCCATCTCCACCTGTCTTGTGGGCAACCGCTCACTTGGTGTCCCTATAATAACCACCTCCCCTCTCTCTCCTCCTCTCCCTCCTCCTCTTCGTCCACCACCAGCAGCAGCCTCTCCATCTCCCTCCTCTGTTTCCGTGTCAGCCAGGCAGAGATGTGCTACCCAGAGCCACGCTGAGTGTCTGTCGCCTCATATTGAATTTCAGCGCAGCGGCAGCAGTCGGGTTTCTCTCCGGGAGATCAGGTTCAGAAAAGCGACTACTGCGCCTCTCCCTCCTCTCCCCCCTCCTCCTCCTCCAACATCACTGTTCTCTTCGGATCCTCAGTGACGACTTTGACGGGAAGTTTTCTTCCGTGGCAGCGCCTGGGCCAAACCGTGCGCCGTGGACCAACCGTGCGCCGTGCGCCTGGACACACGGGAGGATGGAGAGCCGTTAGGAGAAATATAAGAGAAGAGGGAAAAGAAAGCGGACAACGGAACGTAAGGAATAAAACTGTTTGAAACAAAGGACGACGTCCACGGTAAGCATGAAGCTTTGGTTACTTTTTACACCACCTTACACAAAAACACTGCAGTGTACCTTACACTAACACTGCGTGGACTTTGTGGGACTTTCACTTGAGTTTATTGCGCACATTCTCCCACTTTCATTCTATTTTAATCTCCTACAGAGCATATTTTGTGAGATATTATAGTTTCATTTTTATTCCAGAAATTAAATATTAATAATCTTGGTAAAATGAATCAAAATCTAACCCAAAACTTTCCCATAAGGTCTATTTTTGTGATGCCTTTTTATGTTGTTGGCATCTTAAATGGCTAAACCCCAGCCATTTCCCTATAAACCATAATCTATTAGTAATACCACTAAAAGAGAATGTTCACAATTTGGCAACCCAAAACCTGGTGAGTCACTGTTAGTAATAGGTCATCAGGAGTTTTATACCTCCATCAGTTCCACATTTTAGGATTATTAGAGATCACAGGTGTCTCGCTACATGTAAACCTATTATCTATATCTCTCTAATAGTAGTAAGTCATATTAGTAATGCATTTTTGACATTTTTCAAGTTGTATATGTAGGGAATAAATTAAAAAAAAAAATGGATTCTTGCAGAAATGATATGACCAATGGGACCATTAGGAGGTTCAGGTGGACATCAGTCCCCAGGATTAGTATAGAAATCTAATAGATAGTATAGATATATGTAGTGTACATAGTATAGTTATGACTACCTGACAATCCTCAAGGTGTTCTTACTAAAGGCTTATAATGTAACTTATTTATTCTCCAAAAATGAGTACACAGGGTTGTCATAGATTTTATTTGAGTTTTCAAATCATTTGCATTTCAAACATTCCAAAAAATATTTGCTTAGATTCTGTTCATTTCACTGATGAGAGGAAGTCCAGGGCTTGTTATCTCCACCTAAATGCATTTATTTGGTCTCACTGAGGAAGTTTTTAACATGTGAGTTGTAGGTAACACATGCAAGTTCCTTTATGCACAAATATGGCCCTTGAAAATGTTTTGGAGAAAGCCTATTTTGAATGAGATACAGATGGTTTGCCATTTTTAATGAATTGGTTCCATGAAAAAAGCTTGCGAAACACTGATCAGTCATTATTAAAGGTGCCGTATGTAGGATTGTGGCCAAAACTGGTACTGCAATCACATTCATAATACTGTAGAGTGTGGTATCCTCTCCTCCTCCCCCCAGGCTAGGGGTTGCCAGATCCAGCATGAGCGTTTACTTCTAGCGTTTCCACTTTTCCGCTAATCCTTCCACACCATAAATTTCATACAAAAAAATCATCACCAGACTTATAATACATTTATAAGTATAATATTTAATAGGCCAGGACAAACATCCTGCCTACTCAAATGAAAGTTTGCGAAGATTCAGGAGATAGGGAAAAGTTAAATGAGCCTTAGGTTTCACTTTTACTTCCACGAAGTACAAGCGGCACGGATCGCTACTGTACCCCACCACTACTGAACCACGGACGCCAGACTACCGAACCCCCTCCCTTTTGGATTACACACCGCTACATGAAGAGGTCACTTCCACAGAAAACACTGTACTACAAGGAGCTACCATGGCAAGCGACAAGTCCTACACCGGTACCTGGTCTTTTCACCTGTCCCGGACTGGCAGTCTCTTCACCAGGGCCAGGAGAAGAAACTGCAGCCCGGCCCCGGGAGAAGGGACCAGGTGAAGAGACCGCAGCCCCGGCTTTCAGTGGCTCTTACTGGGTGGTCAGACTATCCGGTGTCGGTCTTCAAATTCATCTCCGCTTTCAGCCATCTCCATGTTTCAAAAGCATCTCCTATTACATATCCTTGTTTTGTTTCTTACTTTGGCACGACATATTTGGGAATAATAAGAGTCCTTTTAGGTTTATTAACGTGAGACATTTCTGATCAGAAATGTTCCTGCTGCAGCTCAGAGGGGACTGGCAACCTGGATGCTGAAAGGCCATTGACTTGGTGATTGGAAGACAGGTGATGGGCAGCGCATCAGACCAAAACACACAATGACAACATAAACATAATTTCAGGGTTGACGCTGAGCTTTTCAAATGCAAATATTCTGTCAGTGAGATCAGTATTTGAAATGAGCATGATTCCTTAATGTGTGGTGACAGTCAAGGCAATTTTATAATTACTTAGAACATAATTCCTACATACTGCACCTTTAAGTAACTTAATTTCAGCCCTTCAGGTAGTTTTGCTTGCGATCCTTCCAGTTTTTTGGTTTACATTAACTTAAACTAACAGAAAACACTTGCATTCACCTACACATTTCAGTTGAACACAGGGAGTCTATTTACTGACCTCATCATTTGTTATTACATCTTTCATCCATCTCGAACATTTCCTTGTGTCTTTCCAATCATAAATGCATTGTGTTTGACCTGTATGGTTACAGTCTGTTCTGTCAAACATGTGTTGGAGATATGTTGAACAGGTGTTTCAGATGAGTCATCCTCTTTTTACAGAAGTCTGTAGTGAAACAGAAATTAATTTCAGCTGCATTGTCACAGCTCAACATTGGTTTCACTGTTGGGTTCCACTTATTGAGTCAGTTTGCTTTGTCCCAAATTCTCACTGAAAGGCTAAATTCACAGTGGTATGGACACTATTTAATTTTACTGATTTAGAACCGGTAACTGAATCTGTGGCACTCTCTTAAAACTCACCAGATGTGTTAACCTTAACTGTCAGTTGAAGTTATAGATTTGCCTCTGTCTGTTGGCTTGTTTGTGTTATTTTACCACATTAGTTTCAGTACAAAAGAAATAGGAGTTACAATGACCATTAGTCCCTTTGCATTACCATGTTTACATTGGATAGATAGATAGCAGTGGCGATTTCTCATAGACTGCAAGGGAAGCCCGGCTTCCCCTAAAATTACGAAAATTAAATGGTTAAATATGTACGGTTGTGCTGACATTTTATTGACTACAAATGTGTTAGAACACGTTCATCTCAAAGACGAGTTCGTTCAGAATCAGCTTTATCACAAATCAATAGACGCGATGTTGTTCACTTCTCATACATTCCCGTTGCGCTGTTTTCTCATTCGATCTCTGCTCAGTGCATTTGCCTGTAGACTCCGGGCGTCTCTGGGCTTCAATGGGACTGAATGGAACAGTTTTTTTCATTGCCTCAAAACTGGACGGTAATTGGATGAATGCCACGATGTTGTCCTGCCCCCGGACGTCGGGTGTCTCTGGGGGTGACTGGAGCTGTGGGCAGAGCTCGGCCGGGCTGGACGCCAGAATCCCACGTGCTGATTGGATGATCAGTCGAAAGGCTGAATCCCGTTTTATTGACAGCTGCTTTCAGATCTACTCTTTCACTGACACAGTTCAGTTTAATACCGTCGCACATTCTGCTGTGAATCGAGAGAGAAACCACTGCGAAATTACTTGTTCATTTCTTGCACTGTAAATAAAACACACTCATTGGACTTCCTTGTTTCAATTTAACATAATTTCAGCGTTTTCTTGTTTCAGTTCCATAATTTAATCATTTCTTGTTCGAGTTTAATATTGTTTTGTAGATAGTTAAATCTTACTGTCGGCTAGGTCGGAGTGAAAGGAACATCTCTAGTTTAAAAAGGCGGAAGTCTTGTACCTGTTAGAAATGTTCATCAGAACTCTTGACCTTATATGTGCAACCGTTGTGACGTAACTAGTTATAGACGTAACAAATTAAGCCGGAATTAAAAGGGGTTGTAGATGTCCACTATATTTTTGCCAAAATGAATATAAAGATAGCTTTGCAGCACCTAAAGGCTTCAAATTCAAACTTTATGAACTATTAGGGTCCAAGTACACAAATAAATGAACCAAAGACTAATAAAAGTGGGTTTAGCAAAATATGACCCCTTTAATACCAGGGGAAATTGTTGATCCCAGCTGAAATTGTTGTATCAGTATATCATTTCCACATAGTCTGATGATAACTGTTGTAATCAATTTCAGAGAATTTTAAGTACAAATATTCCAAACTATACATTTAAATTTACCCTAGATCAGTGAATGCTCAACAAATATTTTTGTGGTATTAACTTCAGTCAAAAAATTGGTGAAAATGTCATTTTCAGCTGACTAACTCCACAGTTGATTATCAACTCCAGGACAATCCATTGTCTTTAAGAGCTTTAAGCTACCCAAGCGCGAGATTGTTCTTTTCCAGATGGAAGGACGTCTTGAATTTCAACAAATCTTCTAATTATTTCTTTGCAAGGAAGCGCAAAGGCAGAATTGATGGATAAATGACCAAAAAATTTCTTTGTGGAACATTGTTGAGCAGCTGGCATTTTCAGAGCATGAATCCAAGCACATGCAACACTTTTTCTCCTTTGGATGTTGGATGATATGATCCTGAATGGCAGACCACACGGTCACACACAGATGTTCATCCTTTTCCAAAAATAGTCATCCAGTTTGCCTGTCATATCAACCACTGCTTCCTTCATCTGTGATAGCAAGTGAAACCTGCCTTTTAATACTGGCTAATTTACTTAAATATCAGGTGTAAAAATAGAGGTGGGTGGACGATCGCATTTACCTAGAAACGTTTAATTAATGCTTATGGGTTTACAGCCCACACCTGCTATCTTCCTCTGGTGTTACAGTACAGATCACACCACACTTTGCTCTTCCTTCTCCGTATCTATCTTGGAAAAACATGTTTCCCATTTTTTTCTCCTTGTCCACATATGTGCACTGGACACTCCAGAAGATGATACATGCTCAGTTGCACTCTTCAGTTCACTGATGTGGCAACGGGCTTTCATGTTGACAGTAATCTGAAAACAGGTCAGGGGTCAGGGGAGTAATTTCTGAGCTGTTTTCTCCTCTTCACTTCCAATTTGTTGGTGTATTTCTGGATTGCAATGACCTGGACAGTGATTCTTTATAAATTACAGTATATTACAGATTTGTTTAATGGGGCTAAATGTTTTATACAGTGTAGTTTATCAGGATTCCTCATATTTTAAATTCTCTCTATCCTTAGTGTATAATAAATTTGTCTCATGTTACATTGTTGTGGCACAAAAACTTTACTTTTCTGGGTTTTTTCTTTGAGTTGTATCAAGTACAAAACATCATATGATTCTTAAGAAACATGAAAAGTTGTGTTTTTATTACCTCCGCCAAGGAACGGTAGAGGTTATGTTTTCATAGGGCAGGGGTCTCAAACTCATTTTCTTTCAGGGGCCACATTCAGCCCGATTTGATCTCCAGTAAAATAATAACATAATAATCTATAAATAATGACTACTCCAAATTTTTGTCTTTGTTTTAGTGCAAAAAAACCCCCATTAAATCATGAAAATACTTACTTTTATAAACTATCCAAACAAAAAAGATGTGAATAACCTGAAAAAAACTGAAATTTCTTAAGAAAAATAAGTGTAATTTTAACAATATTATGCCTGAACTTAGCATTTCTACATGTATATTATGGATTGGATCTACAAAGACACTGTTGTTTGTCCATCAGTCTCATTGACAACCTTGACTTCAGTTTCTGTGGGTCCTGGAGTGGCTAGTCAGCTCAATTTTTGCCCTGAAGTATCTGCCACAAACACACTAAATACTGAGTTAGATGCAGAAAATTGTTAAAATTGTGCCTAATTTTCTTTAGACATTTCAGGTTGTTCATATTTGTTCAGGTTATTCACATTTTATTGTTACAGGATAGTTTGTAAATGTAAGTATTTTCATAATTTAATGTTATTTTTTGCACTAAAACAAAGACAAAAATTTGAAGTTGTCATTATTTATAGCCATAGTGTAATATTTTTTTCACATCAAACTGAGAAGAAAATACAGAGTCATTATTTTTTGTAGGTTATTATGCTGTTATTATTTTACTGTAGATCATATTGCATCTGTATGTGGAACCTGAACAAAAATGAATTCGACAGCCTTGACTGTGGAATTTTTGCACTTTGCAAATTCATCCCATGGGCCGGATTGGAACCTTTGGTGGGCCGCATTTGGCCCCCGGGCTGCACGTTTGAGAACCCTGGTGTAGGGGTTTGTCTGTCTGTCTGTTAGATAACTCAAAAAGTTATTGACGGATTTGGATGGAATTTTCAGGAAATGTTGATACTGGCACAAGGAACTAATGATGGGGCTGATCTGCTTTAGTGGAGGTCTGCGCACTCCGAGTGCTTTTCTAGATCGTTATGTGTCCATGTGAAAACCGTAAGAGCTGCCACAGTGATTGGAAATAGACTTCTGCTCTTTTGTATGCATTAGCTTGACCACCTGCTAGGGCTGTGCAATTAATCGAAATTCGATTACGATTTCGATTATTACACGCAACGATTACAAAAATTATGTAATCGAGAAAAAACGATTATTAATTTTGAGTTGTTTTAATTCACGCGCATGCAAGCTCCCATGATCTGCTCTGCCCCGCCCCCCTCTAAGCTACTGCTGCCAGCTAGCCGGCAGGTCCACCCCAAGAGGAAAGTTGTACCTAGCGACCTGGAAAAACGGCAAGAGAATCACAGCAGAAGTGCTTGGTAAACAAAAAAGGCAAGTCCAATTCAATTGTATGGAATCACTTTGGGTTTGATGAAGAAGACGAAGAGCAAAAACACATCACGTGCAAAAAGTGTTGTGTAGTTGTGTCTGCACCGACCGCTAACACAACAAACCTTTGTAACCATCTAAAGTTTAACCACCGCCACCTTTATCATAATCTTATGAAAAACTAAAACACATAAAAACAACTCCGTTTACAACTTCGCCCGCAATGCAATCTTCAGTCTCCGAATCTCTTTACGCTGTAACTCCCGTATTAACCTAACCCTAACCCATATAACCCTAACGTGCGTATTCTAGATGGCTGATGTATACAGAAGGCCTGAACTGAAACCTCACGGCACGCCACTGAATTTACTGTTTCATATTACATTGAACATACTGGAATTTATAATTTGCACTTTGCGTGAGGTTTTTTTTTTTTATTGCTACAGTTCTATGGCAAGTCTATAGCAGTTTAATTACAGTGCACTATTTATTTACAAAAGGAAACATACTTGAATTTACAGTACACTTATTTGCATTCAAAGATTTTTTTGTTTCGTACAAAAGTGAACATACTTTGTTTTAGTGATTAAAAGCTTTATTTATGTTTAAAGAGTATATTTTACATTGTTTTGCAAGAAAAAAATAAACAACTTTAAGGTTAACAAATAATCGTTTTTAATAATCGTGATTTCAATTATTGCTAAAATAATCGTGATTATTTTTTTTCCCTATAATCGAGCAGCCCTACCACCTGCTGTTGCTGCCACATCCAAAGTTCAGGTTTTACACAATGGGCATTATGTGCCATGAAAGTTTATATATTTGAAATGATTTTTGAATAAAAAAACACATGTATTTTCAATAACTTTGTAATCTAGATTCATGTATTTTTGGACTTAAAATGACTATCCATGTCAGCTAATCCAGCCAAAAGTTGTTGTAAGTCAGTTTGAATTTTCCATTATACTTTCAGAGTTCAGGTAAAGCACCAACGAAGCTCATTTCTTCTTGTTCAGGTCACAATCAAAGTTATAGTCTCCTTGAACTCACCCACAAATCCTGCTATGGTGGAAACAGATCAATTGTTGTTATCCTGAAAACCCCGCAGAAGCTGAAATCAGGTAGAAATGCCAGAATTTGATCCATACATGTTTCCACTGCAGCTTTCTCTTCTCAGTCCAAATCAAAGATTAAATTTAAATATAAGTGGCCTGACGCCTTTTCACTGAGGCCAGGTGAAGCTGCCTTTCTGAGCCTCTTTGTCAAGTATTGGAGTAGAGAAGTAGATCCAAAGATAGATAAACTACAAATGCAAGATTAAAATCTCCATTTAATCTTGGGCTTTGAAGGGAGACCAGAGGCTGATCTAATTGAATGGAATCCCATTGGAAAAGAAGCTCAGTTCCCTCGCTAACCAGGTATTTGTTAAAACCTGTTAGTTCTTGAATGATCTTTAGCATCTAATCCATAGATTGTCAAATTACAACACCACCTGAAAAGATCTAATATTAACTCAACAGTTTGAGGTGTTGCGATAGGTGAGGCCCATTTACAGTAGCTCATAGTCTTTATAAAGCTTAACTATCTTCTTTACATAATCAAAAACAAAGATATAAACAACCAAACTTTCCAGTCTCTCCCATCAAGACCAAGAAATCCAGTCAGCTGATCCAGAAGACATCCAGTCATCAAAATTAGGTAAAGAGTTAGTGACAGCAGAGAATTGATGTGATTGAACTAGAGACACACTGAAGCTTAAGCCCATTAGCCCCAGGTTAGCTGTTAGAAAAGTGAACCGGATTAGACTGAACCCTTTTGTCTTTAGTCCTAGTATCTTTGTTAGAGCTACATGGTCGGTTTTCTACAACCTATACAGTTCAGAGAAGAGGGATGACTTCCTGTTTCTTTCCAGACCATTTGATTTATAATATACTAAAAGGTAAAATGGAATTTTTGCCCAGTGATATTAAAACACTCCCTTTTTTGTACCTTTATAGGATACCAATTCAGTCATAAGACAGTTCTATTTAGCAGGGTAGTGAATCAAGAATACAGTCCTAATTCTTGAGGCTTACTGTACTTGGACAGATTACACGGCAGTATGCAGCTGGATTGAAAGTCATTCTGGGAAATTTAGCTCTTTTTTTTTTTTTTTTTAAAGAAGAGTCAATTTGCTATCCTATCATAATAAAGATAAATGTTAGAAAATCAGACAGTAAAGGAAATGGAAACCATGAACACTGCCAGCAACTCAGCTGGTACAAATTGACCCTGAAATCTCTTGAGAGCGTGAACCTCTTCCTGCTCCTCATTTATCTTCGGTCTGACACAAGACCGAGGGGGAAAAGGCAGTGTGTGCATGTGTGAGGGAAGGAGAAAGAGGCAAAATTAAGATAGAGCGACAAAGACAGAGGTAGAGACATCTTTGGATTTTGTCATCTGCAATCATCAAAGTAGCCTTCAGGGACATGAGTCCAATCACTCCATCAGCCCCTCTACGTGGAATCGGCTTGGCTCGACTCGACTCAGGTACCAGGTCCTATTCCTGGAGACCGTTTCCATTACAGGATACTACTAACTTTACAATACCTGGATGTCATAGCGATGCGGCGCGTTACTTCCATGTCGTCTGCTCAGAGAGTTGCTGATAGAGTCTCTTGTTGCATGTTGTCTTGTCAAGCTCATGCTGAATTTTTATGTCTGAACCTCCTCGACAAACCATGGTGTAGTTTTGTGGGCTGTCATTATGTGGATTAACCTACCGCTATATTTACTGTAAACTTCCGCATCTGTTTTTTATAAAACGGCGGGTCACAGAGACAACTGTCTGACCAATCAGTGGTCTGCAGTGTTTATACATCACATTTTAGTATCTGGTCCCCTGTCCTGGAACCTCGGTGGAGGTGATACCAAAAAAGTAGTACCGGGTACCAGATTCCAGGCCCTTTTTCATAGTGGAAATGCAAAAAGGCTGAGTCGAGTCGAGTTGAGTCGAGCCAATACCACGTAGTGGAAACGTGGCATAATAAATATATATGGTGAGTTGAGAGAGAGACAATACCAATCCATAAAAGACATGACAAACTGTGAGTCTGAAACTGAAGCACTGTGGTACTGTTTATCTTTCAAATGTTCATTGTGGTTGGTTTCAGATGCTGCAGCTCTTTCATAATTTGTAGTTTGAGTTATTGTTTGTTCAGTATTAATTGTCAGCCTTGTAAATCCAAGCTGGACTGACTGTACATATCCTGACCAAGGAAAATAAAATTCTCACTTTGTGCAGTAATCTACACCTGGCTTTTCTGCCTCCATCCATAATAATATACATTATATAGACTAAATGTCATCTAAAATTAATGTTTATTTGCAACCTAGTATAGCAAACCATTACATGATCAAAAACAAATTAATTTTAGTAAAAAAAAAAGTCTCCATTTTGAATGTCTGAGGTCGCCAGAAATTTGTGATGTTAAAATGGGGTCATGGGCCAAAAAAGGTTGGGAACTAATGGCTTATATGGAAGGAGACAGACGGACCAAAGCAGGGAAGAAAAGAGGGTGGAAAGCTATGAAAGAGCCTGCACAAACAAACTGAGGATGGGAGGGAGGAGGTGGATGACAATCTGTTGTGCTTCCAAATTTTCTCATTTCACTCCTGTGTGGCCTCTCCTGCATTGACTAGCATCCACTGAAAAAGAAAAAGACTTGATCTTTAGTCTTGGCAGGGAATCCCCAGCACGCCCACAGCCTTCTCAGACTGAGATTCATGACAAAGATGCTGTGTGGTAGACGATGGATGCTAGATTTGGGGACAGAGCCTGTCACATGTTATCAAACAGCATGGTGTCTACTGATTTAGTTTTATCAGACATTAGAATCTGTATCTGGAATGAGCAATCTGAAGATGCAGACTGTAGGACTTAAACTCAGACCTGGTTGGCTTGGTAACAGCATATATGGCTCAGTTTAGTTTGAAATGACACATATCAATCATGCATTTGATTGGCTGCTGAGTCAGAAATGTACATTAGTTCTACAGAGGACAAAAGGGGACTGGAAGACATGACGAATTCGCAGCCTTTAAATGTCCACAGACTAAGACACTGTTGTGTCTCCTTCAGCATCACAGTGGACAAAAACATGAGTCAGGATAGACTAGTTGTACAGTTGTTTGACTGGAACGTATTTTAAGTCATTTGGATGATGATTGAAGGGATGTAAGAAGAATACAAAAGTGAACATCCACCTCCTATCCCTTGATCCAGTCCAGTAGGTGTCAGTGGTCCAACCAATTATCCCAATGTTTTTTAACCTTGGGGTCAGGACTCCACGTGGGGTCGCCTGGAATTCAAATGGGGTCGCCTGAAATTTCTAGTAATTGATAAAAAAAAAACAAAAAACAACTTAACAAAAATATATATGGTGAGTTGATAGAGAAAATCCCAATCCATAAAAGACATTACAAGCTGTGAAGCTGAAACTGAAGCACTGTGTTACTGTTTATCTTTCAAATGTTCATTGTGGTAAGTTTAAAAATTCTCACTTTGTGCAGTAATCTACACCTAGCTTTTCTGCCTCCGTCCATAATAATATACATTATATAGACTAAAAGTTGTCTAAAATTAACGTTTATGTGCAACATAGTATAGCAAACTATTACATGATCAAAAACAAATGAATTAATTTTAGAAGAAAAATGTTTCCGTTTTTAATGTCTGGGGTCACCAGAATTTTGTGATGTTAAAATGGGGGCATGGGCCAAAAAAGGTTAGGAAACAATGAATTATCCAATGACAGATTCACTGTTTACAATTATTTGTCTCATGTCTTTATCCACTTTTACTCTGATGAAGTTGAGCAGGGCAATAAAACAGCAATTATGAAACAATATTATTTTTAATGATATGCTAAAAATGTAATAAATAACTAGTCGATCAATAAAAACTCTCTTATTATTTAGAGTTGACCAATTGTTTTTGGAGTTGGGGGTGGTTTATGTTTTACTTCATGGAGACATGGAATGAACGTTTATGGAGCTGTTTCTGACTGAGTGCTCCACATGTTAAGTAAAATCTGAAAAAGTCTTTTTGGTGGAGGGCATGTGTTAACTAATCAACTTAAATTGATTGGATCATTCAACCTCAAAAAGTAATTCAAATGCTCAGACCTACTTCAGCTAAAATACTTGAAACATGTTCCCATGCTTTATTGTTTTGCTTAATTTCACTCATACATATTTTGAAAAGTTACAGTTTGGCAAGCATTTCTCATGTTCTGACCATAAAGAATGGGTTAACATCTCAAATAACCATCTTGTTTCTTAAACTCAGGACCAGAAATCATCCTTTAGACAGAAATAATGATTGCAAAATGTATCATGTTAATTATCAATATTAGCTGTTATGAAATCATCATAATCCTATATTTTATAAACTAAACATATGTAAAGGTATATTCACTGGTGTTCTCCAGTCCCCCTTTTCCCTGGGAGTTTTCTGTCCTGTTGCTGAGAACCACCTGATTCAGCTAAATTCTATGGTTAGATGCGTGGGGAACATTGTCTTTTCTGCGCTGCTGCTCTTTGTTACAATGTGGATGCACAGGCTTTGTCTTTGTCTTTTCTTTCTGCACAGTATTGTCTCATGAAACAAGGAAAAATGGCCACTATCACGGAGAACTTCAGCATTGACAAATACAAATAGCTCCTTAATTATTTAAGTGTTTTAGTTAATTATTCTGCACTAGGCTGATTTGGGAGGATATAATTGCAGAAATGAAATGTATGATTCATAATTGTGTTTTTCATTAGTTTATAATCACCTGAAAATTTGACTTTTCGTTTACCTTAGAATAGCCATTTGTATCTCCAGAGGGTGTAAATCCTCTTCCACAGAGTCCAGCATGTTTTAACAGTAGCTCACAATGTTGTTTTTTCATGGTCCTGTAGCAGGTGACATCCAGCCCTGAGGCTCATTAGATTACTAACTATGTTGGAGGACCAGAATTACTATCACCTGAACTAAAAAAGCTGATTTGGTTGACACTAATAGTGGCTCTAATGAGGGCCTTTCACATTTTCTGGGCCATTATTAAAATGAAAAATAAATAAATAAATAACTAGAGATGTTTCTGAAAAGGATTCACTTTGTAAAACACAAAGTTATTTTGTGAGTTACACATTTTAATCAGTGCGCATTATTATATTTGATAAATTTAGATTTTAATCCGTTAATCTATGGATCAGAGTCTTTGTCCTCCATACCTGGTATCAGTATTAGATCAGTGCATCCCCAGATGTAATTTACAGTTTCACAGCTAAATGCCATCAGTGTTGGGGAGACTTAAACTACATGTAGTTAAACTACATTTTGCTGTAACTTGCTGGTAGTTAAACTACATTCATATTTTGTGTTGCGTTCAAGTACTTTTTGTGTTATTTTTTGTAGTTTAACTACTCAATTTGCAAACTGCAATTTTGGGCAACAACATAAAATAAAGGTTTTTTATTCATTTATTTTTTTGTAATATAAATTGCATTTCACAATTGAACACAAGACAGTCCCTTTTTCTTTCATCCTGATCATGATCATGACATCACAGCCAGCGCTGCCTCTGATTGGTTTGCCCTGGCAGCATTCGAATGCTTCGCAGATGTGCGATCATTACTAACATGTGGTTGTCACCACCATGGACAACCCTCCCGCCAGTGCCATCCCTGATAGCGACGTGCCACCCCAACCATGGCCATATTTTGTTTCAAATATACAGTGGGGAAAAAAGTATTTAGTCAGCCACTGATTTTACAAGTTCTCCTACTTAGAAAGCTGAGAGAGGTCTGCAATTTTCATCAGAGGTACACTTCAACTATGAGAGAGAAAATGAGAAAAAAAATCCAGGAAATCACATTGTAGGATTTTAAAGAATTTATTTGTAAATTATGGTGGAAAATAAGTATTTGGTCACCCACAAACAGGCAAGATTTCTGGCTCTTACAGACCTGTAACTTCTTCTTTAAGAAGCTCTTCTTTCCTCCACTCGTTACCTGTATTAATGGCACCTGTTTGAACTCGTTATCTGTATAAAAGACACCTGTCCACAGCCTCAAACAGTCAGACTCCAAACTCAACCATGGCCAAGACCAAAGAGCTGTCGATGGACACCAGGAAGAAAATTATAGACCTGCGCCAGGCTGGGAAGAGTGAATCTACAATAGGCAAGCAGGTTGATGTGAATAAATCAACTGTGGGAGCAACTGTAAGAAAATGGAAGACATACAAGACCATTGATAATCTCCCTCGCTTTGGGGCCCCACGCAAGATCTCATCCCGTGGGTTCAAAATGATCATGAGAACGGTGAGCAAAAATCCCAGAACTACACAGAGGTACCTGATGAATGAACTGCAGAGAGCTGGGACCAAAGTAACAAAAGCTACCATCAGTAACACACTACGCCGAGAGGGACTCAAATCCTGCAGCACCAGGCATGTCCCCCTGCTTAAGCCAGTACATGTCCAGGCCCCTCTGAAGTTTGCCAGAGAGCATATGGATGATCCAGAAGAGGATTGGGAGAATATCATGTGGTCGGATGAAACCAAAATAGAACTTTTTGGTAAAAACTCAACTCATCGTGTTTGGAGGAAGAAGAATGCTGAGTTGCATCCCAAGAACACCATACCTACTGTGAAGCATGGGGGTGGAAGCCTCATGCTTTGGGGTTGTTTTTCTGCAAAGGGGACAGGACGACTGATCTGTGTTGAGAGAAGAATGAACGGGGCCATGTATTGTGAGATTTTAAGCCAAAACCTCCTTCCATCAGTGAGAGCATTGAAGATGGAATGTGGCTGGGTCTTCCAGCATGACAATGATCCCAAACACACCGCTCGGGTAATGAAGGAGTGGCTCCATAAAAAGCATTTCAAGACTTCAACCCCATAGAAAATTTGTGGAGGGAGTTGAAAGTCCGTGTTGCCCAGCGACAGCCCCAAAACATCATTGCTCTAGAGGAGATCTGCATGAAGTGTGTGCAAACCTGGTGAAGACTTACAGGAAATGTTTGACCTCTGTCATAGCCAACAAAGGTTATGTTACAAAGTATTGAGTGGAACTTTTGCTATTGACCAAATACTTATTTTCCACCATAATTTACAAATAAATTCTTTAAAAATCCTACAATGTGTTTTCCTGGATTTTTTTTCTCATTTTGTCTCTCATAGTTGAAGTGTACCTCTGATGAAAATTACAGACCTCTCTCATCTTTCTAAGTAGGAGAACTTGCAAAATCAGTGGCTGACTAAATACTTTTTTGCCCCACTGTACCACATGTACATTCTCAATATAACGCTGAAAATAAAAAGTAGTTTGCTAAAACTACTTTTTCTAGTCATAGTTTTACAAACTACATTTCTCCAGGGGTAGAATTGTAGTTTGTTTGAACTACTGCCATGATGAACTACTTATAGTTTTACAGGCCACACTTGCACAGTAACCTCCCCAACACTGCATACCACTACATATTAAACATCAATCCCTTAATATAAATGTATAGAATATGTTGGAAAAAAGCTGGTCATTGACACATCCAGCAGATATTGGCCAATATTGAGGACCAGCCCTGTTTTAGGTCATCTACTGAATGTGATTAAAGTGGGAACTTTCAAACCAAGTCAGTAAGTTAAAAGCTGCTGAACTATTGTGTTGATGTGATTGAAAAAATACGGTTGTGCATTCTTTCTAAATACTGAGTATGACAGTTTGAAGAACTACCACTTTCACTTGACCTTGGCCCAGGTCCTGATGTTGTCCTTTATAGATAATGCAGCCTGACCTGCAACCAATACCAACTACAGATTTTATATCGTACCAACTGTCAAATCTCTTCAGTTACTAAATCTGAACTTCAGAACTAGTTTCAACATACTGCTCGTTAGGGATGCACCGATCTGATACCAGTATTGGGCATCGGCTCCAATACTCAGTTTGTGTACTCGCATTCGTACTTGTAAAAGATATCTGATACAAATGCACCGATACCACTTACGGCTGTGTGACATTCACAGTTCAGTGCAGCAGGTAACAGGTGGAGTAATGTGTGGGGAGTGTGAATAATGTGGAGATTTTTCAAAATAAATGATGGTGATAAAAGTAACGCTGACTGCAAGTAACATTAAAGACACAGACAAATACGGATGCAGCGTTCTCTTCATCCTCTGTGTACATTCCATCCATTTTCCAGGTGCTGGTGGATGCGTACCCAGACGGAGAATACCAGCGGGAGGTAGAGGATCTGTCAAAGAGCGACTGTGTGCGGTGCGGACCGCTGTCAGCGGAAGTGAGAACCAAATTTATTGCTCATTTATCTTTTCCCTACCTGCTGAAGCTTCGCTTTTAAACCTTACCAGCGAAAACACTGCAATATTAGTATCCTGTCGTCTTCCTGTTTGTTATTATTGACTTTCTTCGTCTTCTCAAAAAACTTTACTCTTCTTCATGGTATTTGTCCAGTATGGTTAATTAAGAGCAGTGCCCCCTGGTGGATTAATTGAGAAATGCTCATTCCAACACATTAAATGTCAGTAGTAGCACCTTGTTCCGGTCAGATAAATGACAACAACAATAAAGCACATTTACAAAAGGAACTAACAACTGGAATGGGATTATTAAGTACTCATATCGGTACTCGGTATCGGCAAGTACTCAAATGTAAGTACTCGTACTCGGTCTGGAAAAAAGTGGTATTGGTGCATCCCTACTGCTTGTCACATACAAGACCTTGTGATGTGTGTGTTCTCAGATCTCTTAACTTTGCCCCGTACCCTCTGCAAATCAAACAGTAATTGTGGATTTGTCTGTCTGAAACAGTCTCCTCCTATTAAATCAGTGGAATCTGTAAATAGCTTTACAAAACTTCTTAAACCCCATATTTGCTGACTTACTTTTACAGTAATGGGGATGTAATTGTATTGTACTTTGTGTGTATGCCTACTCTGTTGATATTTCTGTGTATATATTTTGTGCAGCACTTTAAAAGGTGTTGTAAATAATAAATACATTTTTGCTTACTTACTCTTCAAAGGGCATTAGATACTAGACATTTCAGCTTTATGACCTCCCCATAAAAGTTTTGACACATTCATTTGATGCCTATCTGCAGCTTTTTTTTCCATTTCTACACATACACCATCAATATTAATACACCTTTTTTTCACTTTTGAGTGGACTTATGCAAGCAGTCAGATATCCACTGTGGAGTTGTTAGTGAGCAGTATGCCTTGCCGGTAGCGCTTTGTTAACCTTTTCTTTCTTTTTCAAATGTAAATGTTTGGGATATTTTATTAATGCAGAGTGGTGCAACTGCTTTAGTTTCTACAGTCAGTATGGGCTCATGGGTCCTCACAGGTTCTTGTTAATTTCAGTGCTTGTGTGTGTTTTTCTAGCTGTACCTTCACTGTAAAGGTCTTTCCTCTGATGCATTCTGCTGCATGTTCTACTTCTTTTTTTTCCGGATTGACCAATTGCATTGCTAAGGGCAGTCACACAGGACAGCAAGGCCACACAACCATGAAATCCTACTTCGATTATAAACACAGCTCTACACAAAAATGTTCAGAAGCATTGAAATGGGCATGCAGTCACCATGGTTACCAGCTATATCATAAGCCGCGTTACTGGGAAGCCTAATGGTTTTTCTGAGAAGATGATGCAATATACGTTGGGCAGCTTCAGGATGCTACTGTTGTAATTTCTCAAATTGGATTTGCCTTTATCTTTAATATAAAGCCCCTGTTGCAAAGGCATTAATGTCACAAGATTATCATATTGAGAGGTTTGTATGTAGGTGGCAATCTGTTGTGCCAGCTTTATATTCTACTGAAAAGCAAACTGAAAAGCTTTTATTAGATTTTTATGTCTTCAAACTGAATTTATCTGATTGGAAGAAGCAATGTGCATTTATTTACACCATGATTGCACATTTTTATTTCAAATCACACTGTAAACCTGGACTTTGTATTTACTAAAATGCTTTAATTACAATGTACTTAAATGATTTAAGTTTTATTGCATTACTATAAAATGTTAAGTATATTCTACTAATTTGTAGAGCCAGTCGAAAGTATGAAAAAGTTTAAGTTGAATGGATTTAAATCACTAAGTTTTAGTCCTAACCACACCTTTTTATTTCCGCATTGCATTGTGGGTATTGGGCATGTTGTTGAAAATGTGTTATTGTTCTGTGCAGGGATTCAGCGGGGTTGTGGTGTTAGTATTAATTTTGGCCTAATGTCTGTATTGGTAATGTTTATTGGCCTTTTTGTGTTTGTTTTTTGTATTTTTGTAGAGCTGCACCATGAATGAGAGCTATAGGCTGAACAATGGTTGTCCTTGTTCATCCATGATCATTTCTGTTCTATGTAATTTTTTATGTCTTACCTGATTAAAAGCACTTCCTTTACTGGCAAACTGAGCTAAGTCCCTGCTTAAGTTCCATCCATGCTACAATATATTAAGTTTAATAATCATACGAAGGAATTTATGTTGCAAAAGATTTTAATTTATATCTATTTGGAATTGAGTACAATGAACTGATGATATTTAGTCTAATGATTATACAAAGGAATTGACATTGCAACAAATTTTGAGTTAAATTAACTTGGCATTTAGTGTGTTGTACTTAAAATAGCAATTCTATTCAAATCAAGCATTTAAGTTTAATACACTTAAGCTTTCATTACTCACTACTTATTTTTTTAAGTCAATGGGTTACCTCATCCTGTGCTTAAAAGTTCAGAAGGAATACACAAACTTAATCTAGTCGCCTGACACAAAAATAAATGTGATAATTATAAAGGCAGTTTTTTTCTGTGCACATATTTAGATTTCTTTTCCCCATAGAGAACAGCCTTATATGTTGTCAAGATCCCCTCCATGGGTTTCCTCTGAATAAAAGCCAACAAGCAGCCACTTCTCAAGGCAATTCATCATACAATCATGAGTGCTTTTGTATTACTCATTTACTACATTCATAAGATAACTACTGAATGTGTTAATTGTGGTGAATCACAGGGGCATTTGATTTTCTATTAAAATTTCCTCAGAAGAAGGGCTCCTAGTCATTCTATCACATCTGTAACTTTTTCTTTTTAGTGTATTCTTAGAAATGTGAGGGTTCTTCATATGAGACTTTAGAAATACTGAAGCTGCATGTGTAGAAGTAATCAAATCACGGACGCAGACTTCATTTTTTGTCAACAGGGACATAATCTCACTGCTTGTGTATCACTGCTCTACAATTTCTTAGAAACTATCTGCTTCAGACATTAAATGTACTAAATCCTACATATTTTAATAGGATGAATCAGAAAACAAATAATAGAAGTGCTGGTTAGCTCATGTTTTCATTATATATGATGGTGTGTTATTATACATATGCTGTTGGTTTATGTACATTTATACAATGGATTTATAAATGTTCCACTAGAAAGAACCTGAAAAGTGAATGTATTACAATGTACAGACAGTGTTTTGAAGTAGATCTGGTTGCTCTGAGACAACTATTCCTTTTGACTAAAACCCATTCTCACATTAATCCTCAGAATTTCACATTTTGGCCCAAGACTGTATCTGTGAAACTACAACCAACTACCACTTTTGACTAAATTTGTCTTTATTAGTGACTCAAATTTGGTAAAGTTGAACTATTTTTGTTCTGGAAGCATTTTACTTGTAGACCAGTGTATTTAATGTTACTGTTTCAATTTTAATATATTAATGGGTTGAAATATTATTTTAATTTAGATAGCTGAATTCTTAAGTTCAATCACATATTAGTCAGTATTAGTTAGGATTCCTTTGTGTCACTAGATTTCTTTGTTTCACTGGTTAGTGGTAAAGTTCTTAGGATAGTTTTGGGTCACATCTTGGTCAACATACTAAACTGACAGATTTACGATCACAGGACTTAGGTTTTAGGTCCTTAGGACACATACGATCGTAAACCACAACAGATAAGATGTAAACACACTGTCAGTATGGGGTTTTACATAGAGTTGAGGTATCACATCTGCTTGACTTCAGAGTTAGATGACACCAGTCCATTTTCTGTGACCCAGCCCACCTAACACAAGGGTTCAGCCCATAGTTTGAAGATCAGTTTACAAGGATGATAAAAGTGATGTGTCTGGATCCATTTTCCTGCTTGGGGTGTGGATTCTCAGCGCTGAGTTATATTTTGTTTGTGATCAGATCAAGTCATTAATAAATTTATAAAAATGAGACCTAAAGGAATCCGGACTTATTCTTGGAGCTTCCAACAAAAGAACACGTTAACAGGGTCATATATCTGTCAGATCTGAGCACAGTATACGGTTATGGACTTTTGTATAGATCACTGCATGGAAAACATTTACATTTAAAATATGTCAGATGCTGTTCACATCAGTGTCATTAGTCAAGGATGCTGTTTATGCCCATGTGGTTATTTTACACATGCTATTGACACATGGTGTTGTATTCTATTGTATGATATTCACAAACACTATACTATACATGTAGTTAATGGTTTGAACTGATCTGTTTTAACCCACCCCAGTGCAAATACACACATTGTACTGTATATATAGTAGTGTCTGTCTGTTTTGGCAGTGGTAGCTCTTTGGTAATGCAAAGTGGTAACACGATTATATGACCTATAGACAAAAGTATACCACATTTGATATTAGTACGTTTTAAAGGGACATGCTCTTACATACAGTATGTATAGAGATTGTATTTTTGTTTAACTATTTTTTTTTTAATCAGGTTATCATAAACATATAAAATCAACACATTTGGAGCTTATATGATTTTCAATAGTAAGGAAGGGATGACAGATTGTAATCTGCAAAGCAAATGAAGCTGTCAGACAAATGCAGTATTTACCTCTGAGATATAATGGAATATAAAGCTGCAGGAAATCGCAATAGTATAAGTACCTCAAGTCAGGTTTATGAGACTACTAGGTATAGATTTCATAGTATGAAGAATTGGCCCTGGCACTGTATGCAAATAATAAATAAAGAAGAAAACTAAACAGACATTAGATAAGAACAAACAAGTATTAAATGCAGGAGTAAGAAATTGCCAATTTTCTAT
Source organism: Sphaeramia orbicularis (assembly GCF_902148855.1). Classification (NCBI taxonomy): domain Eukaryota; kingdom Metazoa; phylum Chordata; class Actinopteri; order Kurtiformes; family Apogonidae; genus Sphaeramia; species Sphaeramia orbicularis. The sequence goes on from NC_043959.1 coordinate 6,535,265, forward strand.
TGAGAGTCAAGTTTAAAAGCAAAATGAATTAAACATTTAGAAGTATAATCATGAATGACAAATATACCATAAACCTGATATATTAAAACAAATTAGAAGAAATGCTATTGTTTGTGCAGGATTGTGCAAGCATGTGCATATGCAAAAGCGTAGTGCAAAAATACAATGGGATGCAGGAAAGAGGTGTTTGTTAATGTAAGGTGTTTGTTAATGTAAGGAGGCGTTTGTTAATGTAAGCAGGTGTTTGTTAATGTAAGGAGGCATTTGTTAATGTAAGGAGGTGTTTCTTAATGTAAGGAGGTGTTCATTAATGTAAGGTGTATTGTTGAGTCTTTTATTCAGAGATGGACCTGGACATTGCAGAGGGGAAAAAAACTGTTCATGTGGTGAGGGGTTCTGGTCCTGCTGGACTGAATCTCTAGTCATGCAGAAGTGTTTTCAGATGTGTAATATAGTGCCATATTTGAGTAAATTATTCCGCAACTGAAAAATGACATTTATAATATTGAGTTAAAACATGTTTAATCATATGCTTGGTGATGCAGATAATCCACAAAACCAACCTTTGCACTTTATGTGAACATATTTGTGGTCTGTGAACAGAAAAAAGAAAACAAATCTGACCTTAAACTGTTATTCAGAACTTTGTCATCACTGTTTCATTTAAAATCTACTGTGATGTAGTGCAAGTCAACAACTACAATGTGTCACTTTCTAATATTTTCCTGATATGTGTGTGCAGACTTTGAAGGTCTGCAGTGTCATTTGTTGTGGATTTCAACTCCTTGCTCGTTGGTTTTTCACCCTCCTTCGCTGACTGTATGAACTCCATCCATTTTGTGTAGATGCTCCACGCGTTTTTCCATGTATCCTGTGTTCTAGTGATGCAGTGCCTCTAAATTAGACTCCGCTGTGAAAAGCACTGATTTTTATTCCATCTTTGATCTTCAGCTGTTTACTTGTTTGTTTTTTACCCCTCTTTCCTCCTCCCCCTCCCCACCCTTCCCGAGAGATTTGACTCTGTGCACAAGGAGTTGCATCAGCAGCGAGATTTCTCTGGTTTTACTGAACATAAATCTTGAATGCAGTTATTGTACAGGAAGCTCATACACTATGTATTAGTTGTAATTCTAGGTCAAACAAATGGTGTTTCTCCCCTTTATTGTCTCTGAGAACACATGCACTGCAAAGTTAGACTTTTACAACATTGAGACGCTTGAGAAAATTCTTGCCAACCTGATTAATCAAACCATTTATTCAGAGTTTGGTATATTACGACTAGGGGTGTAACAATATTAAAATTTCTTATGGCAGTTATTGTGGCCAAAATTATCACGGTTATCATTATTATCGTGGTATTATTGAAAGTGTACTCGAAGTGTTCAAAAAGTACTTATACACACACTGAAATAATATAACCAAGTTGTATTTAAAAAACACAACAACAACAAAACCAAATAAAATAATAGATACAGTGTACCTTCTGTTGGCAGAAACATTCAAATATTAACCCTTAGGTGTCTGAGCCTATTTTGGCCGTTTTTAAGTACTTTTGATTTTGTCTTTATATACTATATAAACAAATGTTTACTATACCCATGTTTGGTATCTTTTTTTTCAGCACAACTTCATCTATATCATCTGCCTATTATTTTTTTCACTTTAACCTACTATATCAACACAAAAGGACAGAAAACACAAAAAAAAAATTAAATCTGATTGAAAATTTATATACTTTTTTGCATAAATAACACAAAGATTTACAAACCTTTCCAAAGACTTTAAAAGTGAATATTGGTTCCAAATATTAGGTATATAAAATCTAAATTGTAATAAATTAAAACTATAGTCAAATATTTAACATAAAAGCATAGCTTTACATAGGCAAAAGTGCAGTAATCAAACACGGTTATCATGATAATTAGAATTTGAATGGTAATACTAACCGTCTGCAATTTTACCGCAGTTTATCATTATACCGGTAATTGTTACATCCCTAATTACAACCTCTGAAAGCATGACAATAATGGGAGTTTTATCACATAAAACAATCAAAAACCACACTATCCAACCCCATCTCCCCACCTTCTTTCTCTACAGGGAGAGAAGTTGGGGGGGGGGCTTGTAGTAGGTGAAGATTTGATGTGATTAATGCTGTTGCTTTGTGTTAAACATGTTGCATAATCATAAATGGGGCTTATATGTAACAGTCACTCCAGTCACTTTGGAAGACTGTGTCTCAGATAAAATGTGGCATTAGTTTCCATATTTACACATGTTAAAGCATGGTAATGTGATAATTTCATGTCATGTCAGCAGTAGAGTCTGTAAATGTCACTATAGATATAAAATATTAAAAAAATAGAATATTTCTCTAAGGATCCAGTGATTTTATTCACTGTAGACATCTGTTTCCTCCCTCCCTCCCCTCCCTCTCTTTTCTCCTCCCCACTCAGGGAGCCTGGGGTGCAACAGTGGAAACTCTTCCTTGAGAGCGTTTCTCCTCTGGATGATATGGCTGAAATGGTACGTAAGCTCAGTCAAAAGCTAAAAATACAGTTCAAATTAAGGGGGAGGGGGGCCGAACGGTGCACAGGAGAAGAAATGAGTGTCGGAGTATGGTGAGCCTTTTTCATGAAGCGCCTCATGTTGGGCTGTTTTTTTCTTTAGAATGTTCAAGTGGTGGCTTTTTATGGCTTGGACACTAGAACGGCTTATTTGTTAACCCATAAAAACGTTTGTTACTTTACCTGTTACTTTGTGACACTCCAAAATATTTTTTTTCTCTATATTTAAGTTTTCTTAAGTGATTTATCACGATTTATTATCACATAATCCTCTGTATTTCATGTTTTTTCAGCAAACATCATGTATTTTTCTATATTTATTTATTGATCATGTAGATTAGGGGTCTCAAACATGCGCTTGGGGGCCAAATGCGGCCCGCCAAAGGTTCAAGTCCGGCCTGTGGAATGAATTTGCAAAGTGCAAAAATTCCACAGTCACGGCTGTCGAACTCATTTTAGTTCAGGTCCACGACACCCAATATGATCAACAGTAAAATAGTAGCATAATAACCTACAAAAAAATAATAACTCCATATTTTCTTTTTGCTTTAATGTGAGAAAAATAATATCACATTATGCCTATAAATAATGACAACTTCAAATTTTTTTCTTTGTTTTAGTGCAAAAATAACATTAAATTATGAAATATTTACATTTACAAACTATCCTGTAACAGTAAAATGTGAATAACCTGAACAAATATGAACAACCTGAAATGCTGAAAGAAAATTAAGCACAATTTTAACAATTTTTCTGCCTGTTTAGTGTCTTTGTAGATCTGATCCATAATGCACATGTAGAAATGATAAGTTGAAGCATAATATTGTTAAAATTGCACTAAATTTTCTTAATTTTTTAATTTAAATTTCATTTTTTCAGGTTATTCACATTTTTTGGATATTTTATAAAAGTAAATACTTTCATGGAGCTGTCATTATTTATAGGTTATTATGCTATTATTTTACTGGTCTGGCCCACATGAGATCAAATTGGGCTGAATGTGGCCCCTGAAAGAAAATGAGTTTGAGACCCCTGATGTAGATGTTCATAAAAACTCAGATTAAAGTTGAAGGTTATTATATGAGAAACAGAGAAAACTGAAGAAAAAGTGACTTTTCTGCAAAATGTTAGGGCTGCACGATATTGGAAAAAAACTGACATTGCAATTTTTTTTAACCCTGCGATATATATTGTGATATGAAAAAAATACTCAGGAGGATATAATATCTGTGTGGTACCAATGTAAATGGGTCAAAATAATTAGTTGTGTTTCCCCTTGTGGCAACAGATGCAAGACACTGTTGACACAGAACACGTGTTTCAGTATCATCCTTCTTGTAGCCGAAATCATTCCAGATAACTGACGTTGCTTTTCTCTTTGGCACCAAGTCTTCATTTACAGTGATTTTCTCTTGTTCGTTGCTCATTTTTAGCTTACCGGCCACTAGGCTGTAAACTATTGTCATCATGCGGCGTCCGTCGTCTGTCGTCGTTGTCGTCTGTCGTTGTCGTCTGTCGTTGTCGTCTGTCGTTGTTGTCTGTTGTCTGTTGTCATCGTCTGTCGTTATCGTCGTCTATTGTCCGTTACAAAACTTTCAATCGTCCTCTTCTCCAAAACTACAATTCCAATTGACTTCAAACTTGGTATACAGCTTCTTTATGATGATGTCAACAAAACTTAGTGAAATTATTTGGATCCGGATCTGATTCTGGATTTGGTGCAACTTTGAAAAATTTCCCCATTATAAGAGATAGGAAGTGGATTGATACAATAAATCAGTAAGTATCAATGATATCAAGTTGGAATTTTAATTTTTTACAGATCTGATTGGAATATGACCAAAACATGGGCTTTTTCTGTAATATAATAAATACACATAACTGGGTGATAATAAATGGCATCTGGATACATTTCCCAAAGCTTTTAATTTGGCCGGTAAGCTACAGGGCCATTGGTCCTATTTTTAGCTTACCAGCCAACAGGCCGTAAGCTATTGTTGTCATGCGGCGTCTGTCGTCGTCTGTCGTCGTCTGTCGTCATCTGTCGTCGTCTGTCGTCGTCTGTCGTTGTCTGTCGTCCATTACAAAAATTTCAATCGTCTTCTCCGAAACTACAATTCCGATTGACTTCAAACTTAGTATACAGCTTCTTTATCATGATGTCAACAAAAGTTAGTGAAATTATTTGGATCCGGATCTGATTCTGGATTTGGTGTGACTTTGAATAATTTCCCCATTATAAGAGATAGGAAGTGGATTGATGCAATAACTCAGTAAATATAAATGAAATCAAGTTGAAATTTCTACAGTACAGCCCTGATGGGGAGATGACCAAAACATAATGGCCACATGCTGATCAGGATCTTCTTCTGGATCCGGGAACTTAAAGAAAATTTAACATGGGCTCTTATGGGGAAAAAATTTCAATCGTCTTCTTCTCCGAAGCTACAGTTGTGGTTGACTTCAAACTTGGTATACAGCTTCTTTATGATGATGTCAACACAAGGTATTGAAATTATTTCTATCCAGATCTGATTCTGGATTTGGTGCGACTTTGAAAAATTTTCCCATTATAACCAATAGGAAGTGGATTGATACAATAAATCAGTAAGTATCAATGATATCAAGTTGGAATTTTAATTTTTTACAGATCTGATTGGAATATGACCAAAAACATGGGCTTCTGTAATATAATAAATACACATAACTGGGTGATAATAAATGGCATCTGGATACAATTCCCAAAGCTTTTAGTTTGGCCAGTAAGCTACAGGGCCATTGGTCCTATTTTTCAATGTTGTTACCAGTGACTCACGCCAAACTTATTAAGAAAGATTGTGATTGGTGGATCGCTGTGTGCAGTGTGTGTCACATACCCTTGAAATTAGATGAGAACACGTTGAGTTCATTTGCCTCCTACATTGCAGGACCTGCGATGTAACTATTGCGCACACGTACATCGCGATTTTGATGCTCAAACGATATATGGTGCAGCTCTACAAAATATATAAATAACTGAACATAAACTAAGCGTCTCCATCCACTGTCATTGATTCAACTCAATGGGTTTTATTGGTGAATCAATGTTGTAGAAGATGACGGTGTTTTCCACGGTAACTATGGAGCCTCTGACGTCCAAATGGATCATATCTGATGACTATGAAAGATGACAAATTGCATTTTACACCAATTATTACATGTATTGATAGGATTAGTGGTTCAGAAGTTCATAAGCATTTTAGATCAGTAGATGGTTTTAGTTGTCGGTGGCTGCTTGGGTCTTTATGGTTAAACTGGGAATTTCCAAAGAATTGTACATCTAAAGGATATGAAGTTTTTGTGTGTTTTCCTGTGATATGATTGCTACTTAGTAAATGTTGCATGAGAGTAGACAGCCTAAAGTTCTGTCAAAGTCAGTGACTAAGTCTTAATACCCACATTTTATCAGTAGACATTCAACTGTTGCAACTCATTCACCAGAATAAAAATGTTTCTGTTGTAAGTTTCTGCAAACCCTGGATATAATCTTAATCGTCTGACTCACAGGAAGTTGTCTGTTGGAAAAGTCCTGTATCTGGCTGACTATTTATGTTGGCGTGATCCTCCCCACCCACTATCTGCATGTTTCTGTTTTCAAAGTCACCCTTTCTATGAGAAACAGCAACAATCTCTGAGTCTGAATCTCCAGTCTGTATCTCTGAATTTTTGCCCTGAAAATGGAATGTTTTGATATAGATTTAGATGCACATAATGCACACCTGCTGCTTTTTCTTTTGCATGATTTCTGTAACTTTTAACCAATAAAGACCCAAACAGCTACTAGTGACTAGATCTACTGATCTAATTAACTAATATATAAATAACTTCTGATCAGATTCTGATGTTGAAATATTTCAGGTAAAATACAGTTTGTCATTTTTTCATGGTCATCAGATATGACCCATTGGACGTTCAGAGACTCCGTAGTTACCATGGAAACACTGTTATCTTCTGCAACTTGATTCATCAGTAAACCCATGGAGTTGGATCAATGACAGTGGATGGAGACACTGGGTTTATGTTCAGTTAATGATAGGTTTGCTGGAAAAAGTTACTTTTTCTACAGTTTGTGCTGTTTCTGATAAAATAACCTTTGAATTTACTCTGAGCTTTAATGAACATCTACCTGATCAGTGAATTAATATAGGAAAATACCTGATTATCACAGAAAAAATGCCAAATTACAGAAGATATGTTAAAATAAATGGGGGATCAATGGCTTAAGAAAGAGAGAATTCATTCAAGAACTGCCACAGAAGTAGCACTGGGTCTTTATGGGTTAAAATCAGAAAAAAATCTTTCCATTTCCATTCTTGGCTTAGTTCCACTCAAGATGACATGATTATCTTAAAGAAATACAGTCCACCACATGCAAAATACAATGTGAAGGTCTGGCTAAGTCAGACTATAATCTCACCATATTTTAAGGATCCAATACTGTAGAGAACCTTCCAGTTGTGCCCATGGGATTTATTTTGGAAAAAAACACTGCATGTTGGTGGGTTCCTAAATCAAACATTTCCAGATCGGTGGATTGGAAGGGATGGTCCAATTCCCTGGACACCTCCTTCACCAGATATCACTGCCCTGGTTTTCTGTCTATGGGGTTATGTTAAAGACAACATGTATCGAACAAAGACACGGGACATCAGCAACCTGAAGCAAAACATCACTGATGCCATTGAAACTATTGATGATAGGGGTGTGTGATACTGCATATTTTGGTATCGATCTGCTACCAAGTAAATACAGGGCCAGTATCACAGATATCAATACTGATACCAATACGTTTCAATAATTAAGGTGGATGCATCATCGAATTAGATAACTCAATAGATTTTCATGACCTTTAAGTGCTTTGTGATGTTTCCTTTTTTATTATTAAATAGATAAAAACCAGGAGAGGATTAGGGCAAAGTTTCTTAGTAAATAGAAAATACTTTATTATCCAAATAAGTTTTTTTCCAGAAACAATAGAACAGTAACAAAACAAGTTTTCCCCATACATTGTCATGTCTGTATTTTTTTTCTTAAATGAACAAGTGCACAAAATGATCACCGAAAACAAAATTAAAACATTTTTTTTTTTCAGGTAGTGTTCAGAAACTGCAATACAAAAATGTAATAAAAATTATCTGTACCTTATAGCCTTTTTACAAATTATTCAGCTTGCCGTTGTCTCATTTAAAATATAACCTAAAATATAACCACATGGCGCTGCTCTTTCATGCATTCTTTTACTTTGTGTCTCAGTGTGTACATGCGTTGTGTGCGTGCTGGTGGGCGGGTGCACCTGAGCTGGTGGCTTACTTGTTTGCTTTGCGCTGCTGAGTGACGTGACGTCACAACATCAAAACACAAGAGGGATGAGGAGAAGGAACGTGTGCCTGTTCCATGCTAGAGCCCGACTGATTAATCGCCCGGCCGATTAATCGGGCCAATTATAGCGTATCACCAATTAATCAACATCGGCCAATATGTAGCCAGTGTAGCAGATATATTAACTTTTTTTGCTGCGCGGAGATTCTGTCACTTGTTGCTCCTGTGTGTGCTGCCCGGAGAACAAGGACGAACTTTCAATTGAAGCGAGTTAGTTTCACTTTCACTCCTGCTCGGACAATGACGCTATCACCCCCACACACACAATCATATAATCACGGAGTGCCCCCCCCCCCCCGCGTGCTCTGACAAGGCTCAACTGCTTATCCCCCCCACCCTACCCCGGTGAAAATCACAGATGAATTGATGAGTCTATGATACAGCCAACATAGAAACAAATCCAGTACCGTCTGGATGTGCTTCATGTACTAATGGTGCCCATATAGAGGTGGATTAAATAAGGCAAAAAAAGCCTCAATATCTACTTTTCATTTTGTAATAATTACTACAGATGTATCTATTCATTTGCTTTGTAATAAATACGTTAAATTGTAAAGAGACTTCATGGACATCTACAGAATCCTACCTATTTATACGTCTCCTAACACTGTTATATAAGTGAATGCAATTGCACCATCCTCTTGTGACAGCAGCAGGCTGTCAATGGACATTAATTTAAAATGGAGAGACAATGTAAACATGTCAGGTCAACAGTTTATATAAGATCAGCATATCAGCATATCCATCCAGATGTAAAATACATGTAAGAGTCTGTACTTTCAGTTTCATCATGGCCTCATGTGTAAGGAAGGGATTCTCCACAGTTATAGCAAAGTAAACATCCACAAGTGCAGCTCTAACAGGGACTTTAGTGACTTTAGTGGGTGTTTTATTGACTGAAAGACTGCAGTGAATGCATATATGGATCCCACGTGTCCAAAACTAATGGCATATGTTTGTTATAGTTTTGAGAGGTGATTTACGTACTTGTGGCTTAAAGCAGACATTAGAATGACAGGGTTCTGCTCTGTGGCCAGTGCTGACCATCATGTGGGTTCTGTGTTTTTGCCCTCCAGGGGCCCACATGGGCACGTGGAGCAACTCAGTCATAAGACAGAGCTCTACATTTATTAGCCAACCCTGTCACTGACAATCAGATGGAGTCAGTTGTTTTTGTATGAGGGCAGACATACAAGATCCATGTATTTGACAACAGAAACTGGAGTGTGTTTCCTTACTGTCTTAGATTCTCTGGTTTAAAAGTGTTTGGGTTAGGTTAAATAAAAGAATTTTGGATTGGTTTAGATGTCACCAATATCACCAAGATGGGTCTTAAACCAAGTCCAGGTGTCTTTATCTAACCAAGACAGCCTTGGTTAAAAATCTCAATGAGTGTATTCAAACACCACAACATTGATGCACATTAGGGCTGGGCGATATGGAAATAATCATATCATGATAATTTTTTTCATATCAGACGATATTGATATGTAAATTAAAAAAAAAAATTACATATAATGATGACATAGGCATCATCACAACAAATAAACAAAAACAAATAGACACAGGATGATCACAGGGGCATTAGCCTATACATTCACCTCTATACTTACATACAACTAAAACACAGACAGTGTATGGGTGATGAAATGTATGTCAATTAAAAATGAGTGCATCTGTGGTTTTCTAGGTGCCACTGTTTTAAGTGAGTTTTAAAGTGTTGTATGTTGGACACTCTCTTATTGGGAGGGGCAGGTTGTTCCAAAGTTTACCTCCTACTACTGACTACTGACAGTACATGTCTTTGGATGGTGGGAGGAAGCCGGAGTGCCTGGAAAGGAACCCACAACAAAAGGTCCTTGGTTGGAATTGAACCCAGGACCTTTTTGCTTTGAGGTGACAGTGCACTACCATGTCCCCCAAGAAATGATCATACTTATGTTTTCCTGAGAAACACTGAGATTATACATCTGTGGTTTGCAGAAAGTTTACATCCCATTTTGCTCTCACTCGATGTGCAGCTGCCAGAATATTTGAGCTAAATGTCAGCACTCAACCTTAAAACCTGTCTGTCTCCTTATATTGAATGTAGGATGTAAATTTCATATCATGGTTATTGTGATCTGAATTATCCGGTTATCATTATTATCGCGGTATTGTTGAAATTGTGCTCAAAATGTTCAAAAAGTACTTATACACCACTGAAATAATTTAAACCAAGTTGTATTTGAAAAAAAAACTTAAATAAAATAAAAAAAAAACAATAAAATAATACGCACAATGTACTTTCTGTGGCAGAAACATTCAAATATACAAATGTGCATTAAAGATGGCACCTGATGGCCATTATTTGACCATTTTCCATGTCAAGTTTGAGTGTTTTAGTTTCTTTTTCATAGATAGATAGACATTCCAAACCGGCATGCGCACCTGAATGCTGCTGCTTCTCCAGGAAATGAGCAGTACCATGAGTTTCAAAGTGCGGTAATCAAACACGGTTATCACGATAAGTACAGTTAAACGGTAATACTAACCGTCATGAATTTTACCGCGGTTCATCATTGTACTGGTAATCGTTACATTCCTAATTGAATGTGCTGCGGTATTGAATCAAGGCATTGAAAATCTGTCGTTAGAGTTTGAGGAAGTTGGATGAATGAGAGTTACAATGGAGAGCTAAGACTGTCGGGGGAATGACAGTCAGAGATTACACGGTTTTTAAATGTTTTAATTTTTTTATATCTCACTCTATATGTAATGCAGGAAGTAAAGCAGTAAGATATGAGCTAGTTTAGGAGTAGTGTTTTTTTTTTTTTTTTTTTTTTTTTTTTCAGCTGCAAAATTTCAAGTTTGTGCAGCTGCAGTGAATAAGAATTTACCAAGCCTCCTGCACAGAGCACACTTTCATGGTTTTTATATGTCATTATCCAGCCACTCACAGACCTTATCAGTGTCTCTGGGTGTGTGTTTGTGTCTGCAGGTTTGTGTGTTGTAGAATGTCATTTATTCAGTGTGTTGCATCTCACTGCCTTTAAATCTGTGTAATTTATCTCATGCGGTTTCATTGATTGTCCCCCCGTCGTTGTGCTCAACAGTGATTGGACACATTTCTTCACTTGTCTTTTCTCCCCACTGTTCCCAGCAGCAGCGGAAAGGCTGAGTTTTAACATATTTCTCTGAGTCGCTGCCAATTTCATCCTCAATTTTCTCTGGATTTAGTGGTTGGAGTGTTTTTTTGTATGAGTTTTTTTTTGTCAGTGCCATTAGATGTGTGATAAGATGTTACTGGTGCAGTTAGTTGTGAATATGCTGAGTTGTTTTTCTTTTTAAATTGGGCTTATTTAGCCTGGACCCAGATGGCTGTAAATACAAGGATGTGAAACATGAAAAGTCTGTTAGTCAGATGACAATATGTCCACTTAGAGATAAAAAGAAAAGTTGGACGTGGAAAAAATACCTCCTAGGGAATGAGTGTGAGTGTGGAAGGCCGAAGCCCATGAGTGAACACATAAGTGAGCTAGCGAAGAAAAATGAGGAAGAGAAGGAAAGCAGAGAGTAAATTCATATGAGATGCAAAATATAGGTAGTGGTTCAGAGAGTCAGTGTCCTCTGGGATGAAAAGAACTACTGGTTTTGTAAGATTTTCCCAGAATCACCAATTTTCAGAAAGCCTTTTTGTCTTGATAATATTTTTCTGTGACATTCATCCTTTAAGATCAGTCAAACAACACATTTTTCCTCCATGATGAATAAGTTATTCAGGATTATGAATAGAATTCCCAAAATTAGGCTGGCCAGCATCATAAAAATTCTGGGAAATCTTAGCTACATTTATGTCATTGACCCTGGTGAAATTGGGTTACACTGACCAGCTCCGTACAATTTCCGAGAAGTCTCTACTACAGGTATCAACCTGAGCCAGTTCTGGAAATCTATAATTATTCTATCTGAACCATCATGCAGTTCCACACCCTAGTTCAAATATCTCAAGTATTATCATAACTTGTGCAATAATCAATGCCATTATACTGTTAAAATGCCATTTACAACCTACGTTTGTATACAATTTGAAGAAAATATAGTCATGCAGTAAAATTTTTGTAGAAAAAATAGAACCAGTTCTATCCCAAAGCTAAAAATTTGTGCACAACATCTTGAAACATATATGAAGTCATGGTAAAAATTCAAAAATTTCATTAACTGGTCACATGGTTATTTGGGTGCTCAAATAAAGAGTATTTTTGTGAAAAATTGAAATCAACCCATTTATTCATTGCCTCACAGCAACACTTCATTGAAATGTAGTCTTTTTGCTGTATATTGTTGCATCTTGACCATAAGAATCCATGCAAAAAAAAAAATTAGGTCTCTACATTCATCCATTATGGCACAGTGCAAACCTGAAGAGAGAGGACATTTTGAAGAATTAGCCTTTTCGCCTGATTTCAAGGCCTCATGAAGGCACCTACAATTATTTGATGCAAAATATGGTCTTTTCAGGGGGATTTCACCCCAGACAGTGAGTTTCAGCAGTGTGGCTTGAATACCTAAGGAGATATAGCTCCTCAAGTTGGCCAAAAAGCAAATTTGCAAAGTTAAAAAAACAAAAAACAAACAAACAAACAAACAAACAAAAATTTTCAAAGGACTGTATCTCCTAAACTATTACAGATATGACATTGAAATTTTGGATGTGTTGTTTATCTGGTAGGTGAACAAGTGTGAAGTTTTTCAGAGTTTTCAGAGGGGGTCATGTGAGGCACTTTCTGAAATCTGGTTGATTTGGGATGGAATGACCCAATATAACACCAAACATGTCTAACAAATTGGTAATTCCTTCACTGAAGAATCAAATTGAGTTTGTATAGGTTTATACTTCATCTCCACCACATCTGAGGCAAACTTTGTTGGGTTTCCTCCACTGTATTTTTCTCATCAAAATTCTCGTCCTTCTCTAACCCTTACAGTATTTGTAATGAATTACAAAATGCGTCCACATTTAACCTTTCTAGCATTTCTTATAGTATTATCCTTTATGTGCTGAAGTGAAAATCACGTATTGTCCAATATTTAATTCATTGATCATGTAGATGTTAATAAAAGTGCTGAGTAAATTTAACCCTGTAAAGCCTGAACCATTAAATCATTGAACAGAAAATTCCAGTTCTTTGAAACTGGAGCCTTTAATTGGTTCTTCTGAACAACCCATTTTTTTTAAAATATCAGTTTCCATGTATGAGTTTCAATTTTGTATCATATTTGATACAATGGGTCTCAATGCTCAAATATTATTATTTTGAACAAACAAAACATAATATAACACAACATGCCTAACAAATTGGTAATTCCTTTTCAAAATTGGCAAAGTTATGCCTCCTTCCTCATTAATTTAATCTTGTAGTGTCACAGGAAAGGCCTCCGGTGAATGAATTCCTCCCCCTGGTGGATTATCTGTGTATTGCATGTATCTAATTGTATTTGGCTTTTTTGCGTGTTGTAGCAATCGGTCTCCTTATGGATTAACAGTGGCACCAATGTGAAGGTTTGCTACTTGCCCCTGAATAGGACAAGAGTAAGGTTGGCCGAACTAATGGCAACTGCCACAAGTGGTAGATTCACCACCAGACCTGAAATGCTCCTGTGGCGCAGCGGTCCAATCAATGGAACACATCTGTCATTGGTGCCCGTTAGGCCGTCATTGCTCTGACTAAGACCTTCAGGAAGCAAATACTGCCCAGGAATGGATTCGACATTGGCACTATAAGATATGATGATGATCTAATTGTATACATCAGGATTTTCAAGAAACAAATATCACATTGACCATGTAGAGGGCTTCAAAACTCATGTATCAAATATAATACATTTGGTTTCATAGGGTTAAATTTGTTTCATTACCAACACTGATCCGCCTAGGGTTGAGCATTAGATTACAAAACTGCTTCTTTGCAAAATGTCTTGCAAAGTTTTATTCCTTCTTGCCAGTTAATGAGTAACCACTTAGCTGATTCTACTCCACTCAAGTAGACTGCTGAAGTAGCAGTGATGATGATGCCCACAGGAATTTAAAAGGATGTCTAAAATGCTGAATTTCATGAGATTTCTATCTTTTTACAGTCTTTTCTTGCACAAATTATGAATGTCATCATCTGAAAAAACACAACACAGCAAAGAGGCAGAGTGTCTCGTTTGAGACAGTTGATTATCCTCTTTACTAAGTAGATTTAGTGACCTAACTTCAGATGTGGCATTTTGAAAAGCCTATATGATCCACATTTGGAAGACCAATCAACAATATAAGGTCAGATAACTTATTTTCTCTGCAGATTGATGATTTCTTGGCAAAGTAAAGTACATGTAAGGATGAAGATGTGCTAGAGAGAAAGGACCAGCCCTACCAACATGAATGCTAAAATAAACCTATGTTCTTGGATAAAAGTGATTAAATCTTGCACCATGGGCTTATGTCCATTGAATGAAATATAAGATTATAATGTGGCTAAAACATTTACCGGCATAATACAGTCACGGAAAAAATGATTAGACCACCCTTGCTTTCTTCAATTTCTTGTTCATTTTAATGCCTGGTACAACTAAAGGTACATTTGTTTGGACAAATATGGTAACAATAAAAAATAGCTCATAATAGTTTAATTTCAGAGCTGATCTATCCATGTTCCATGTTTGGCTTGATAAAAAACCAAAATCACTTCAGTTCTTACATCAATATCTATGGCACTGTACTGACAAAAAACATTGCTTTTAGGCATTCCATGTTTTTTTTTCTGTCTGTTTTAGTCACATGATACACACAGGAGTTTGCATATACCATTTTTTTTTATGACTTTTGATGGCCTAAATATTTTTTTCTTCTCCGCAACTGTACATATTTTGCTGTTAGCCAGATCTGTACTGGAGACTCACTGAAATCCAGTCACATTATGTTATTACAAGCTCATTTCCCCTAGCTCTAAGACACTGCCCTCATTTACATTTTTGTTCCATTTCAGTGGTTTTTAATGACCAAATAAATTACACTCACCGCCCACTCCCATTTAGAAGCATAAATAACTAGAAGACACACAACCTTCACCAAGGACCCACAATCCTCGAATGTCAGGAAACACATGTTTTCCAATGTTAGGGATTGTTAGAAAATTCCAGGCTCTGCCACTTCAACAAATCATCACCAAAATTTTATGGGTTTGCCCCTGGCCCATGCCCTACTTTCCTTCTAAGTTGCTATAAATTTGTGCAGTAGTTTGATCCTGCTGAGACTCAAACAGATAGAGACAAAGATAACATAATGCCCTTGGCAGAAGTACTAAAGTTTACCATGTACTGTATATTATTGTTGAAACATTCATATTTTAGAGATATATGTTGTTTAGTTGTCTCAAAATTGGTCCTTTTCTTCATTGTATCTGTGATCTATCCACTACAGTCTAATATGTACAACACCAAGATAAATGCTTTTAGAAGAAGCAGTGTACAGTACACACACCATGCACACTGACCCACTTTCCCACAATGTATGGGTGCATTATATTCATATTCTATATGTTCCTACAACTGTGTGTGTGGGCAGAGGCAGAGGTGGGGGTGTGGTTGGCATTTCTACAATTTGCTCAGGAAAATGATCGATGAGCAGGATAGGTCACAAATTTAGAGAGGAAACACCTCACCTGGAGTCCAGCGTTCTCCTCTGCAGCTGTGGGGAATCCCTCACATGCTTCATGTTTTCATTAAAGCAACAGAGTTATTTACAACAGTGAATAACTCTGTTGGAAATACTCTCAAGAATAAGGCTTGGAGAAATATATTTTGATGTTCTTACCTCCGCTAAAGTGATCCATCAGTCTGTTCATATATGGGTGCTTCTATAAAACTGGTCCTTGAAACAGGGTATCCACAGGGTCTTAAAAAGTCTTAAAAATCTTGAATTTAGAAATCTGCATTCACTACCTTAAAAAAGTCTTTAAAAAGTATTAATTTGATATGGGTAGGTCTTAAGTTATGAAAAAATTAATGGGAAGGAATGCCTCTCAGACCAAAAAAGAGTTTGTTTGAGGTGCTCTTTGGAAAAAGGGATTCCAAAAAGTAGATATCAAACTGGAAGAAAAATCCAAGGCTCTCTCTTTAAACATTAAAAGGCCTTTATTAACATGGCACGGTCATATCTACACCCAAAAAACACTTCAACAAACGCGTTTCGGATTCAAGCCTTCATCAGGAAGTCAACAGCTGGATTTTTTTTTCCAGTTAATAGGTCTTAAATTATGTTGCCATAAACTGCCTTAAATGTGTCTGTTAAATGTCCAAGCTGCAAAGAAAGTAATGCTAGTCTACTCAGTTCCAACCCGACAATTTATATTGAAATTGGGAACCAGTTATTGCGAACTTTGGAGCCCCCCGGTGAGAAATGACTGTCAATGGTGGGAATCAAGGTATTGAAGTAAATAAATACATTTTCCTAAATTCTAGGAGTCACAAATTTTGCCAGTATGGCCATGAAATAGGCATTAAATTCTGTTCTAAGTAGTCTTAAAAAGGTTTAAAAAGTCTTGTAGAAACCTGTAGGAACCCTGTAAAAGCATGACAGAGGGGCTAAAAATGTCAATCAAGATGTAGACTAATGTTATGAAGCAAGTTTGGAAGCACTTTAAGGTCTATTTTAAAATAGATATTTACTGGGACAAAAGAAACTATTTTTTCAGAAAAAACCTTTTTACATTATTTTTATACAAAAATCTGCATGTAACCGGTAAAAAGGACTTGAAAATTACGCGCTCCTATTTTTAAAATATCTTTTTATTCTCACACAGGTACATTTTGGGAATTGAAGTAAATAGGCAAGGCAGAGGGTTTTACAAAAATGGCCGCTGTTACAAAACACTCGTGATTTGTACGTGTTAAATGAGGCAGGTTCTGCGTGTGACATGGGTGGACACAATGGGTCATGCATGGAACCTGGAATGAGACTGAGATTCATGAATATGCATATCTGGATTTGTAAAACCACTACAATCAACACATTTAACACAGTGTCAGCGGTATATAAGACCATTTCAAGTAAGATGATAAGATGCACTGACACCTAGGTATGTCCAAATTTTGGTCCTAGTTTTTGGATCCAATATTTATTAAAAATTCTAATTTTGGGATGGCTCAGAGTAAGGGTGTAATTTTTTTGCATTTATTTGAGGTCATCATTAGGTACATCCTGGGGGAAAATATATCTAAATTTCTCTTTATTATTGGGTTTATTTTGCCACATACCAAAATAAACCCAGTTCATGGAAAGAAACCCATATGGAAGGAAGGCTGAAACTACTGTACCAGCTTTCATGAAATTTTGTGGAAGGTTTGGGCCAGGGTCAAGACAATATTCACTTTCTTCAACATTGGATAGAACTAAGCAAATAAATAAATAAATAAATAAAATAGTTACTGTTAGCTGTTAACTGGTACCACCCAAGGGCTCAAAAATGAAGCCAAAACAGAAGTTTGTTAAAGTTGTTAAACATATTGTCCTATTTGGACTGATGTTCAACATGAAATAGATCTCAAAGTGCATTCATATTCATTAAAGGAATGATATTTTGCTTTTTAAATGGAATTATGCATTTTAAAACATTCCCTGTGGTCTACATAAACTGTAAATGCTCTACTGGTTTGAATTCTTCATTAATTCAACTCCACAGGTCCATCTTCAACCCTATTTCTGAGTAATGACACCAGAAAGGTGGTTTGGAGCGCTGGCCCTTTAAATGCAAATGAGCCATTATCAGGCCCCGCCCCCTCCAGGTTGTTGGCTGTGCTGCTCTGTCCCGTTCAAACCACTAACTGAATATTTTAGGTAATTGGCTGACAAACAATTATGGCATACTCGGAAAAATGTTTTTTCAGAAGTCTTGACCTTATGTGCAAATGTCGTGACATACTATAGACATTAAAAATTAGAAGGAATTAAAGCCAGTTGTAGAAATCAGAAATCATTGCCAAAATGAATATAAAGATAGCTTTGCAGCACCTGGAGGGTTCAAATTCAAACTATTTTATTTTATTTAAAACTATTTTATTTAAAACTATTAGCTCCCCAAATACACAAATAAATGTACCAAAGACTAATAAAAGTGGGTTTAGGCAAAATATGACCCTTTAAAATATGTTAAAACATCTTACATGTAACTTTTTTTTCTCCATGTGTAGAACCTGATCATTTTATAAATTACTGAAATGTACATGTAGCTTGCTTGTCTTGCCAACAGTCTGAATACTCATTGATTAGCTGGGGTCAGTTTTAGGGACAACACAGACTTCACATAACACACATCTCACCTAAAATGAGAATATTTTACTGTACCAGTCATGGATTTCACAAGTGCAAATTCTCTTATATTTCCAGGAGGTACACGGTAAAAGTGCAAATGAACTGTACTTATTACTTTTAATTAGAATGGGCTGTGACTCCAGCAGTTGGTCGTAGGGCCTAGATTAATAACAGTCCTTGGAGAATACCAGCAATGCAGAAATATATCAGGTTGAAGTTCACACATTAGAAAATTGCCTCAAATGTGTCATGTGATAATTTGAATTTAGTCGTGCTTTGCCAAGAATGTCAGATCTAAAGCATTAACCTCATGACATGGAGAATGGACCCACATTCACATATGGTAGTTCAGACCCTCCAATAGCTGTGAGTGTTGAAACAGTCCAGATAATGAGCTGAGGGTCCTTAAAGAAGCCAATTAGACTTAATAAACTACGCTGTCTCACAGCTGATGGGAGACACTGCACATATCCCATCTATTTTCCCTTCCGGCTCTTCTTCGTTTGTATAGAAAAAAAAAAACAAAACACATTTGCACTAACAGGAAGTACACACTATGTTGTTGTCCCAGGAATCCTGGCTCCAGGAGGTTGTTGTTGATTGCTGGTAGTCATGGTGACACTTATTGATCAGAGGATGATGGATGCTGCAGTTATGATCTCCCAGTCATCGTGCTACTGCTGCGCTTATTTGGGAAATCAACAGGAGGCTGGAGATGGAGGACACAAAGAGGTGGGATCAGACTAACTCCCAAACAGCTGCTCCACAGTATTGCAGTCTGTCCAACCCTTGCCCTGTGGCTTGTCAAAAATCAAAATGTTCACCGACATGGCCCCTCTGTCGCCTTTGGATGCATGTTTCTTGTTCTCAACACTGGTTATTTGTCACAGTAAAGTATAGTATAGGAGGATGACTGCCAGATGAATCACCTGCCTGTGAGAATATTTTTTATATGAAAATTGACACTTCCGCTCATTATAAAAACCTTATAAGGGAGAAAATAAAGGGCTGGAAGCAACACATATACCGTAGCAAATCACACATATATAATGTTCTAAAGCAGGGGTGTCAAACTCATTTTCGTTCAGGGGCCACATTAAGCTGGATTTGATCTGAAGTGGGCCAGACCAGTGAAATAATAACATAATCATATATAGAATGTCTACTCCAAACTTTCTTCTATGTTTTATAGCAAAAACAGTAAAATAATGTGATGAAAATGTTTACGTCAACCAACTATCCTTTAAAACAATGTGAATAACATGAACAAACTGAAATTTCTTAAGAAAACTAAGTGCAATTTTAACAATATTATATCTCAGTTTATCATTTACACATGTAAATTACAATTTACAGATCACAGTGGATCTACAAATGCACAAAGCATTTAATAACAGGGAGAATACTGGTACATTACACTTCAGACATTCAAAATGTTCATATTTTTTGAGGTTTATTAGTGTTTTTATGAAATGTTGGTTTGTTTTAGTGTAAATACAGTAAAATGACATGAACATTTTTACATTTACAAAGAGAAAAATTTGGAGTTGTGAGTATTTATATGTTATCATGATAGTATTTGACTGATCTGACCCACTGGAGATTAAATTGGTCTGTATGTAGAACCTGAACTAAAATGATTAATATCTTCAGTGTAATTTTTGCATTTCACAGATTCATCCCAGGGGCCAGCCTTTGGGAGGCTGGATTTGGCCCCTAGGCCGCATGTTTGACACCTGTGTTCTAAAGTAAATGATAAGCTAAATAAAGCACTGCTCCAGTTTACTCAAGTGCATAATGAAGGATTTATTAACCTTAATAAGATTATATATTTACTTGTCATCAAGTAGCTACAAAAAGCATTTTTAACTGTTTATTACTTCATAATAAAAGATTTAATAATCCTATTAAAGTGCCATTCTTGCTTGAGTTCGACAACTGCAAACTGATGGTTACATAATGTGATAAATGTTTTATACATGCATGGGTAACTATTAAGTTATTCAAATTATTCTTTTAATCTAACAATAAATGTGTCCATGCTGATACAGAATACTGTTAATAAACATCTTAAAAGGGCCTTACCTAATTACAGTGAGTTCACCCTTTGCAATGAAAAAGAAATTGCTATTATTATATATAGACACCTGCAAAAATTGGTGTGCTGATACCGGTTGTGCAACAAGCTTTGAGCAATAAAAAGGGAAATTTGTTTAATTCGATCCAGTGCAAAATGTTCAATCATTTCTTCAGTTTGGGTGAGTGCCAGTCTCCCCTACACACACACACACACACACACACACACACACACACACTGAAACAAATTATAATTGTTATCAGCGATTCTGCAGCAGTTGCGATCTGTGTTCATTGTAAGTATGTTCACGTTTTTTCATGGTTTCTGCCTCTTCCCAGAATCTAATTGAGGAGGCTGGCTAATAGATTTGCAGGCAGCAATTGTATGTAGAAAACAACCATTGAGATAAGGCCTGACAATTGCTTTCACTTGAGGGGCTGCCACCCTCTCTGCCATTTAGTGCACAGAATGGATTGTGCCTTCTCGCCTGATCATGATGGTCGTTGCATTCGAGGAAGAAGAAAAGCAATTTCACAACAAAAAGTGCACATGATCGGAAATAGGGAATGGGAACTAACAACAGCGGAAAGCACCGAGTGTATTATGTCATGCACTGTTAATACAACTCATATCAAGTACACTTTTCCCCATTTTTCATCCATGGTCTGGGCTGAAGTTGATAAGATAAACAGCAGTGTAAGTTTACTTCCCTGAAACCTTTGCAGTTGCAGAAGAATGAGTTGTGACATTTGTGTAATTGACACCAATTGTAAGTTTTGGGTTCAATACCATTGTGGAGTGTGATAAGAGACAAAGATATGTGAGATTCTCTTGCTTATGTGAGGTAAGATATGGTCCAATGTAGGCTTGAAGGGGCTTGAGCACATAAGAGAACGATTTATCACTTCAACCATCACAAAAGCTTTTTTTTTTTTCATTTGTTTGTTGTGGGTCTTGCCATCATTGGAAGTGTGAAAAGAGGCCAGAGAGGGCTATTGTCTGGCTCTGGAGGTGACCATAACAATAACTGTGTATATGTTATGAGTGCACTGTGGGGCATCCACATAAAAGCTGAAGAGAGCTCAAGACTGGGAGGCTGAATGGTTTATGAATCTCATTAAGTCGTCATGTCCTAAAGGAGCCTGCTAGCAAGTCAGTGAGCAAGGCACTAAGCATCCCATTGTAGTAAACACATTTCTTCTGCTGGCCTTTTGTTCACACTGAAGCATTCATCCCTTAAAGGCAGAGCTTTTCATAAATGCTCCCCAGAGTCGATGAATCTGTAAAAGTAGGGTTCGGATCTTAGTAGAGATGGGAACATTTTGACTTCAAAAAACAAATAAGGGTGTGAGGTTACGCAGACACAGCTTAGGGCTATGCAGCAGTGATGTTTAGAACTATGATAGCTGAGCCTGCCCTTCCGTTGAAAATGGCGTTCATTAGCAATAGTGCAATTCACTGATTCGTAAAGCATTAGCGTGGAAGTTCAAGATCCAACACCCTGACAGAAGAAGTATGCATCAGACAAAGTTAAGATGAACTCCAGATGCATCCAATTTATTTATATACACATCATATACCCCCCCCCCCACCCAAAAAAAAAAAAAAAAAAGGAACCACACAAAAAGTCTCTTTAGATAGTCTTCAGCTTTGATTACAGGATGCATTTGCAGTGGTATTTTTTTATTTATGCAATGTTCAGGCATGTCACAACTAAGGTTATAATTAGGGATGGCCCTGATACTCAGTGTGTGTACTTGTACTCGTACTTGTAAAAGATATCCGATACAAATGCACCGATACCACTTACGGCCGTAATGACATTCCAGTTCAGTGCAGCAGGTACGCAGCAGTGGAATAATGTGTGGGGAGTGTGAAGAGTGTGGAGATTTTTCAAAATAAATTATGGTGATAAAAGTAACGCTGACTGCAAGTAACGTTAAAGACACAGACAGATATGGACGCAGTGTTTCTGTCCGTCCTCTGTGTACATTCCATCTGTTTTCCAGGTGCTCGTGGATGCGTAAACAGAATGAGAATACCAGCGGATGTATGGAACGGTGAAGCCCCCCGCCAGCAGAAGTGAAAACGAAACTTTTAGCTCATTTATCTTTTCTCTACCTGCTGAAGCTAAGCTTTTAAAACCTTGCCAGTGAAAACGCTACAATATTAGTATCACATTAGTGTTGCCCTCTGTCGTCTCCATGTTTGTTATTACTGACTTTCTTCTTCTTCTTCTTCCCAAAAAACTTTACTCTTCTTCATGATATTTGTCCAGTATGGTTAATTCAGAATGGCGCCCCCTGGTGGATTAATTGAGAAACGCTCATTCCAACACATTAAATGTCAGTAGCAGCACTTTTTTCCAGTCAGACTAATGACAACGACAATAAAGCACATTTATAAAAGGAACTAAGAACTGGAATGGGGTTATTAAGTACTCGTATCGGTACTCAGTATCGGCAAGTACTCAAATGTAAGTACTCGTACTCATACTTGGTCTGGAAAAAAGTGGTATCGGTGCATCCCTAGTTATAATAGTTTTGGATTTTTCATTATAGTTTAGTTTTAGTTAGTTTTGACTTTTTTTTCTCTAATTCAATTAGTTTTAATTAGTTTTTAGAGCAGGTTTGCTAGTTTTTATTAGTTTTCGAGTTTTTTTATTGCTTAGTTTTAGTTTAGTATTAGTTTCGTCATATCTTTTCTCTTCCTTGCCGTTGTATTCAAGTAAATCCCAGACAGGACTCTGTTGCTTTCTCCCAACTTTGGTCTGAATGTTTCCAGGTAGAATGGGAACAAGACGACAACTCTAAACGACATGTGACGAGAAGTGATGGACTGTGAAGTGTCGTATGGTGCTGCTAGCTAAAATTGCTCAAGGAAAATAAATCGATTTCATATCAATCCGACATTGACAAAGACGAAAATGAAGGGAATTTTATCCATCATTTTTATACGTTTTAGTTGGTTTTGTAAGCACACAATACACGTTCAGTTAGTTAACATTTTTTCTTTTAATTAGAGTTTTTATTGATTTAAGTTCATGAAAATGTTTATTTAATTCTAGTTTTCGTCATTTCGTTAGTTTTCGTTAACAATAATGACCTTGGTCACAACATTTATTTTTATCCAGACTGTATTTTAGTGTCCACAATCTTGTATTGATTATAAAGAGTTGGACAGCTGTGTAAAATCCTCTCCATCACATCCCAAAGATTCTCAAAGGGGTTCACGTCTGGACTCTGTGGTGTCCAATCCATGTGTGAAAAGTACGTCTCATGCTCCCTGAGCCACTCTTTAACAAGCCGGATGAGCCTGAGGAATCCTTCCATTGTCCAATATGTGTGGTCTCTATTAAACCAATGGGTGTTTCAGAAATGAGAAGCTACTCAGTGCATTAGTTAGGGTTAAAGAAGCTGTGGCACCTGACATATGTGAATCATTGCAGTAATTATTCAATGGAAGAATCGGAACTATTTGCTGAGTTAAATCCATGAACATCTACATGATCAGCAAATTAAATATAGAGAAATAGGTGATTTTCACTTAAAAATACAAAATACAGAGCATAATATAAATGGTAATAAATCACTTAAGAAAGGTTAAAAATAGAGAAAGATTAATTTAGGACTGCTACAAAAGTAACACTGGGTCTTTATGGGTTAAATATGTGTTTTAGTGCAAACTGTTGGCTTCCATTCACAGCTCACTGTCTGTTGGGTCAAACCTATGGAGCTTCTGTTTATTGAACAAAATAGTTTTTTTCCCATCAGACTGTAATTTAGAAGATGTTCCAGCATGGAAATGGGTCATGAAGTTCACCATTATATACTGAATGAAGTAGCTTGAAGTTAGCTTGGTAAGTTTGAACCATCACTCCCCCATCATATTTCCCCAGCTCTTCACATTTGTTGAATATGGTCCCTTCCATCTCTGAAAAACCAAAGTATGATGACTAACACCCACAATACCCACAAACCAGTGGATGACATTGCAATGATTACATCCATTTATGTACAGTATTTGGTTCTAGTGTTGTAACCATCTTCACATGAAATATAAATGATGATCAAGGTTTATTCGTCTTGTCTTCGTCTGTGAATGTAGTCTGATGGTCTTGAATTTTTCTGATTGAGATGCATAAGAAAAAAAGATGTGAATTTTTCAGCTGCCTTTTCAGACTGTAAATGGAGGCACTTCAGTTATCATTACACCTCTCATTGAAACCTGAAGTTTCCTTGATTTAGTGTTCTGTAAGTGTGCTTTTCTATTTAGTCTTTTGTTAGACTGAAACAGACCCTAAAGCACAGGAAGAGAGGAACCGTGGGACATGAGATTTGGCCCTGGAAGTTTATCTGGGAAACACTGCCGGTCGTTTTTAGAGGATGTCGGTTCATTACTTGAAGTGTATAAATAGCTGCATACACAGAAGTATTACTATAGCATACAATAACATCTGATTTTGATGAGTTATTCAGCTACAGAAAAAAGTTAATATAAGTAGTTTATCCACATTTATCTTGCAAGTACAGTGTGACAATTTCCGTCGCATTTGCAACTAAAAATCATTCTATGTGAAGGCAAATATGCATCCACTAGCACAAGTGCGAAGGAGTTGTGCTAGTATCATGTCTAAAATAGTAGGGAAAACTAGGCTATATTACTGTCTCTTGTCCTATTTGTCAGTTGTTGGAACAATGCTTCATGGGAGTTGTAGTTCTAAGTGTGTCCTGTCCTTCTCAATCCGAATACAAAAGAACTACATTTCCAGGTAAACGCTCCCGCCCTTGCTGATGTGTGCCAGGAAACCGTGACTTTTCTATCATTCTTTACATTACAAATAAGAACTAGAAAAGCACTCGGAGAGCGCAGACCTCTGCCAAGACAGATCAATGCCCACCCCCCCCACCCCAATCACCACCAAAATTTAATCATCTGTTCCTTTTGCCAGCACCAACATTTCCTGAAATGTTCATCCAAATCCGTCCTTAACTTTTTGAGTTATCTTGCACATGGACAGACAGACAAACCAACGCCAGCAAAAACATAACCTCCTTGGTGGAGGAAACAAGAAGAAGCCTCAAGCAAAATGAAGAGATAGTTTTCTGTAGTTTATACTTCAGTATATCATGACAACAGTGGCGGCTGCTCGTCTTTCAGACAGGGGAAGCTCATTGTCGGCTTACATTAAAAAAAAATTGTCAGGTTATTTAAACATAAATTCAGCCCTCTGTTCCTTTTTAAGAAAATGGTCAGTGACCTTATGTACCAAGTAGGCGTCTTTTCCAGGGACTGGACCAGTGTCCTCTGAATGTCCAGCAGAGCTGGGCTGCTTAGATTGCCTTGGCCCATTGTGTTGTGGGTGTAAGACTTCAGCCTTTTTAAACAAGAGATGCTCCTTTCACTCCGACCTAGCCGACAGTTTGATTGATTTAACTATCTACAAAATGATATTGAACTCGAACAAGAAATGATTAAGTTATGTAACTGAAACAAGGAAACACTGACAAAAAAAGTTTTAAATTGAAACAAGGAAGTACAATGAGTGTGTTTTATTTACAGTGCAAGAAATGAACGAGTAATTTCGTAGTGGTTTCTCTCTTGATTTCACAGCAGAATGTGTGACGGTATTAAACTGAACTGTGTCAGTGAAGGAGGAGATCTCAAAATAGCTGTCAGTCAAACGGGATTCAGCCTTTCGACTGATCCTCCAATCAGCACGTGGGATTCTGGCATCCAGCCCGGTCGAGCTCCGCCCACAGCTCCATTCACCCCCAGAGATGCCCGGCGTCTGGGGGTGGGACAACATCATGGCATTCATCCAATTACCGTCCAGTTTTGAGGCAATGAAAAAACTGTTCCACTCAGTCCCATTGAAGTGCATAGATGCCTGGTGTCTACGGACAAATGCACAGAGCAGAGATCGTATGAGAAAACAGCGCAACGGGAATGGATGAGAGGTGAACAACATCGAGTCTGTTGATTTGTGATAAAGCTGATTCTGAACGAAGTCGTCTGTGAGATGAACATGTTCTAACACATTTGTAGTCAATGAAATATCAACACAACCGTACATATTTGACCATTTAATTTTCGTAATTTTAGGGGAAGCCGGGCTTCCCTTGCAGTCTATGAGAAATTGCCACTGCATGACAATGATGTTAAAATATGTGGGGGTGCGGTCCATAAATAAAGCCACTTACGCTAGCGTGAAAACAAAACTGAAACTTAACATACTTTCAATGACTCCCAGCTTCTGTGCATCTCTTATACAGTGGATCTTACACAAAATTTTCACAACTTCCACTGGACTACCTCCACTGCTGTATGGGTCCCCCACAAATGCTGGGCCCCATGAATTTGTCATACCCCACCCCCTTATTGGCGCCCCAGGCGGCATCTGTCTGATTGAATTTGCGAGCGATGTGCGTCTCTCACTCTCTCTTTCTCTCAAACCTTTGAACAGTATAAGCCCCAAAGTTTTCAAGCACAGTGAAGCATATTATTTAGTCAAATGGAAATGTATACATTTTTGTTGAGTAATATCTATTATTAATTATAATTATGGGACTGATTAGAATTGTTTCTTGCCCACAAGTCATATATAATTCAGACCAGCACAGACTGTTCACTGATGCGCATTGAAAGTATAGTACTGTTGTTTTTTCATATTTAAAAAATGTTTAAATTCATCTTGTTGTGTTCAGGTGGAGGAAAATAAAGGTTAAAGAATCAGTTTAATTGTTGTTCAACATTGTTAGAATTTCTGATCAGTATCAAATTAATTTAGCCAATAAACACGTTAACTAACTGTCCAACTGTGTGTGCTACTAAATGTTTCTTTGTGCTACTAAACTTTTTAACTTGTTAGCACCAGCGCTACCACCTAAAAAAGTAAGCGTACAGCCCTGAAGTAGATAATGTAACAGACAACTCATGCATTCAACTTGTTTTGTATCTTTTCACTGAATCATCACTTGCTCTTTTTCATTTTTCCTATAGTTCTCTGCAGGATTTTCCCGCTGACACATACTTCAGTCTTTAGTCATTCAGTCTTTTGACAGTTTGGTTGGTGGACCAATGCAAGGCTGCATTACTGAGGGTTTTAGCAGAGCCTATCACTGACAACACGGACTTCTTACTAATCTAGCATAAGCCGTTGTAGCTGAGTGGCAGCTGTTTGTGCAGGAGCGCCTTCATTAGTTCTGCTCGTGAGGGACCTATGAATGTGAGGATAGTAAAGACTGAACATCCTTTAGCCTCTTACTCTTGCCTCATTACTCCTTCATCGAAACACTGGTTTGCTTTCATCGACTTGTGTGCACCCGTGGCCATGCATTGCGCTCTGTGAACACACAGAAGGCTCTTGGCTGTCCTCTCCTCACATCTCTCTGGGTCTCATATGTACACATTTCTGTGACGTTTTATTCATTTACAAATTCTATCTGTCACTTTTATCCACATACTAGTGTTAAGGAATCTCAGGATCAGTCTTGGTCTAAAAACCAGATTCGTTTTGGAAAGCCTCAGTCTTGGACAAAAGGCGACTGAATGTTATTTCAGTACCAGTCAAACCCACATCTATGGAGATCTAACTTTCTAGTTTTATCGTGCACTGATTCAACATCATTACTGTGATTTTATGTAATATTTTGTGCTTCAAATGCAACCAGTCACTTGATCACTTCTAAGTTTAGAATTCATTTTCACTCAATGTGCAATGCGTTGTTCTACTTCCCAGTATTTTTATACTTGTATTATTATTATTTCTCTGATACAGTACTTTATTTTACAGTGTGTATTTGTGTCTGTCTGTGCAATAACTGTTTTTATAGGCTTTAGCTGTGTTTCGTGTCTGTTTTAACTCTGCGACTCAGGGAAACGCACAAGAATTCCAATGTACCTAAACTGCGATGTATCCGTGCAAATGGCAAATAAAGTCTATTCTATTCTATTCTATTCTATTCTATTCTATTCTATTCTATTCTATTCTATTCTATTCTATTCTATTCTATAACCACCATAGTGTCCAAAGAAACACACACAATTGTAGGTTGATTCTGCAGAGATGTTTAGGATCATGTTAAACTTATATCAGCACTTTATAATACATGAAACTAAGATGCTATAGGAATTCAGCATAAAAGCTGCCTAGCTGATGTTAGCAATCTGTCGCTTTAAATGAAAGTCTTCATCTTCATCCCTTACCTGAAGACATTTTAGTTGTACATATAACCTGTCATATATATCGTGTACATTTCATGGCACTACATTGTAGAATGTTGTTAATTCACTCTGCCTTTTTTGAGAAATTGTGGAGATGTGGTAACAAATAGAGAGCTGAAGTCCTGTCCCTTTGACTATTTCCCAGCCAACAGTGAGAGACAAATGAAGGAAGTTAAATCATGTCAAGGAAGTTGCAGTTGTAAAAGTATTTAAATCATGGGTGTCAAACATATGGCCCACCAAAGGGTCCAGGTTGGCCCGTTGGATGAATTTGTGAAATGCAAAAAGTACACTTAAGATATTAAGAAAGATATTGTTTTAGTTCAGGGGCAACATTCAGCCCAATTTCATCTCAAGTGGGTCAGGCCAGTATACTACTAAAACTACATTATGACAATGTTTGCATTAATAAACAGTCCTTTCACAAACCAGTGAAGAACCTTAACAAATATGAACAACCTGAAATGTCTTAAGAGAAGTAAGTGCAGTCCTAAATGTTTGTGGCTTTTGTAGATCCACTGTGATCTGTAAGTTGTAATGTACATGTGTAAATGATTAACTGAGGCAAACTATTGTTCAAATTGCACTTTTTTTCTTAATAAATTTCATTTTTTTCATGTTTGTTCATAGTATTTACATTTTTTAAAGGATAGTTTTCAGATGTAAACATTTTCATAGTATAATTTTACTCTTTTCACTCTAAAACATAGATAAATGTTTGGAGTTAACATTATTTATAGGTTATTATGTTATTATTTTACTGGTCTGGCCTACTTCAGATCATATTGGGAGGATGTGGCCCCTGAACTAAAATGAGTTTGACAGCACTGATTTAAATTTTTAGTAGACAGTAGAAATATGTAAATAGAAAGACTAAACCTAACCCTGCCATCATCTGTTCATAGTCATTGTAGATGTCTCTGCAGTTTCACTGACTTTTCACTTTGCTCTTAATGTGTCACAGCAGCTGTCATTTTGGTGTTGGTGATATGTAACACAATTTTATGTTTCTTTACCATTTTTCTTGACTTGTAGAATTATCTTTTAGATTGTGAAACATCATATATGTAAATAGTGGCACAACTCAAATAGCATCAAAAAATTATTTGCCCTGAGCCAGTGATCACTATATTTTTTCTGCAGAAGAAATGTGGGACTTCGGCTCTTTTGTGTTGCTCCTAACGTACATTTTCGTGTTGTGATGAGATAGACAGTCCTTAATGCCCTCACTTTGTATCCGGTCTTGGTTTTCACCAGGTCAAATCCCCTTATAGTCTTGATCTTGTTTAGGTCTTAGTCATATCTTAGTCTTGGAATAGATGGTGACTACAACACTAGCATATGGTGAGTAAGGAGAATACTGGGGTCAAATCCATCCATCCATCCATCCATCCATCCATCCATCCATCCATCCATCCATCCATCCATCCTTCCTTCCTTCCTTCCTTCCTTCCTTCCTTCCTTCCTTCTTCCTTCCTTCCTTCCTTCCTTCCTTCCTTCCTTCCTTCCTTCCTTCCTTCCTTCCTCCCTCCCTCCCTCCCTCCCTCCCTCCCTCCCTTCCTTCCTTCCTTCCTACCTTCCTACCTTCCTTCCTTCCTTCCGCTTCCGCTTCCCTGGGCCAGGTCATGGAGGCAACAGTCTAAGCAGGGATGCAGAGACTTCCCTCTCCCCAGACACCTCTAGCTCTTCCGGGAGGATTCCAAGGTGTTCCCAGGCCAGTCGAGAGCATACTCTCCAGCGTATCCTAGGTCTTCCCTGAGGTCTCCTCCCGGCAGGACATGCCTGGAACACCTCCCCAGGAAGTGTCCAGGAGGCATCCCAAACAGATGCACAAGCCACCTCAGCTGACCCCTCTCGATGTGGAGCAACAGCAGCTCCTCTCTGAGCTCCCTGGTGACTGAGCTCCTCACTCTATATCAATCAATCAATCAATCAAATTTTATTTATATAGCGTCACATCACAACAGAAGTTACCTGATGACACTTTACATTTAGAGCTGGTCTAAACCAGAGTCTTAAGCCAGTTTACAGAAACCAACAGAATCCTCCAGGAGCAAACACTTCCTTTTAACAGTGTTTTGGCTGGGGCTGTTTATATATATATATTTTTTCCCCTTGTCTCCGTCTTCTATTTGGCTGACTGAAAACACCTGCCAGTAATTCGCCAGCCTATAAATCCAGGAGGACCAGTGGGTCCATCATTGCAGTTTGGTTTATGTTTGCTTCAGCTTGTGTTAATTTTTAAGTAATTTGGCTGTATACAGTTATTGTTTTCTTTTCTTATTGTGTAATAAATTCCTTGTCTTTTTGTTACAAGTGACCTGCTCTCCACTTTTTTTTTTTAATGGTCTTCACCCGGAACATTCTTTTTTTGTTTTCGTGTCAGCACCCTAGACCTCCTGGCATGTAACAGATTGGGGGCTCGTCCGTAACAAACAGTCAGAAGCCTGGAGCAGACCCTGGCTCCTGGAGGACGGTCGTCTGCCTTGACCAGTTGTCTCTTGGGCAAACACACACAGGAGAATGACTAATGAGAATCCACAAAGACGTCAGTTAATTAATTATCATGCATCTGCATCTCGGGTAATAAGTTTGCAGTCACTCATTGAACAACAAGAATTATGAAGGTGGTGGTGGTGGTGGGGGGGTATGACTGACAGAGCAGATAAAAGGAGCAGAGAGTAAAAAGGAGGATGGCCTATTACG
The DNA here is from genome assembly GCF_902148855.1 of Sphaeramia orbicularis. Lineage (NCBI taxonomy): Eukaryota > Metazoa > Chordata > Actinopteri > Kurtiformes > Apogonidae > Sphaeramia > Sphaeramia orbicularis. The sequence goes on from NC_043959.1 coordinate 6,566,592, forward strand.
CTCCATTTAGAGTCTTCTCAATTTGGAGGAACTCCGCTGTGTGTTGGCCTCTTTATACCGTCTCATCTGGAGAGACATGAGCAATGTGTAAAGAAGGGAGGGAGGGAGGGAGGGGTGGAGAGATGACAGCGTTCATCATGATGAGTCAGGGAAGCAAGAAAGGAAATTCAGTGAAGGGAAGGCTCATTTAGTGGAACACATCTGTGTGGTTAATGACAACATGAATATTTGCCCAGTCAAGGCACAAAATGATGTTTTGTTTTTTTTTTAATGTGAAGAAGATACAAAGTCTGACTCCATTTATACTGTCTGACAAATGACCATATGTGGGTTCCAGTTACTAAAAAGCCTCAGGTGATAAGGTCATACACTGAAGTGCCTGTGCAAGTAAGGGTTAATGGGGTTGAGTCGTGCTCTGACTGTTGGATTTCAGAACTACAGGCCTGTGTGTGCAAGTTTGGATTACATACAAATCTGAGGGAGTTCAGAGTTGACAGTGCTCAGTGTCCTCAGTGTGAGAATGCCCCCACTTAACATGGTTTTACCACTTTGCTCACAGCACTTGGAAAATATGGCTGGCCAAGAATTGAAGTCTCACTTTTTCCATGTTATGGGCATTTTATAATTTTAATAGATTACTTTTTCTGTTTACATGAACTCAAGACAAAACGTGATTCAAAAATAATAATTTGTACTAAGAGCTAAAGCATCAGTTACCAACAATAACAAAACTGCCACTCAAGTAAGTCAGCAAGTAAGTTCAAGCACAAGAAAGCACTCTATCACCAATCAATGTATATTCTAACATGCTGCTTTTTGTTGAGCAAGAGCACCGTGCACTCATCACTATTTTGCGATTTCAGGTGTTTTGATTTTTTTTTTTCTCCAGATTTCCACAACAGAGCTACCAAATTGTCTGAGTTGAAAATAGTTGTCAGTGTGTTCACACTTGCATGCAGCTCTGATTGGCATTTTAATTCTGCTATGAAGAGACTTTACTGAAGTACAAATATGCCATGATATGTGCAGCAAAGTACTTCTACTCAGCTCCTGCACTGAAGAATCAAATTGAGGTTTACAGGTTTATACTTCTCTCCACCACATCTGAGGTAAACTGTGTTGGTTTTACTCCACTGTATTTTTCTTTCAAAATTCTCATCCTTCTTTAACCCTGAAAAGTATTTGTAGTGAATTACAAAATGCATCCACATTTAACCTTTCCTAGAATTTGTTATAGTATTGTCCTTTATTTTCCTTTTAAGTGAAAATCAGTATTTTCCTATGTTTAATTTACTGATCATGTAGATGTTAATAAATGCTCTGAGTAAATTTAACCCTGTAAAGCCCGAACCATTAAATCATTGACAGAAAATTCCAGTTTTTTGAAACCAGAGCCTTTATCGGTCCTTCTGAGCAACAAAAAAATGTTTTTCTCAAATATTAATTCCCATGTATGAGTTTCAATTTTGTATCATATTTGATACATCAGGTCTCAATGCTCAAATATTATTATTTTTGAACAAACAAAAACATAATATAACACAAACATGTCTAACAAATAGGTAATTCCTTTTCAAAATAGCCAAAGTTCTGCCTCCTACCTCATTAATGACAGTCTTGTAGTGTCACTGGAAAGTCCTCTGGTGAATGAATTCCTCCCCTCTGGTGGATTATCAGTGTATTGCATGTATCTAATAGGCCTGTAATGGTACACATACCGAACCGAACCGTTTCGGTACGCACCTGTTTGGCTCGGTACACAGCTGTACCGAAACAGCAAAGTATGATGAGAAAAAGAAAAAGAAACGAAAGACGTCGTTCGATGTGGAACTTTAAATCCGCACAAGTTCCACACGGACATATAGAACTAGTGCACAGTGACCCGAAATATGAAATAGATGCTGCCATAAGGTTAAAAAAAAAACAACAAATATGATGTGAACCTGAAGGGAAGAGACTGAAGACCCTCCACCATCATTACAGTCCTGTTTGGGATCACTACAGGTTCAGGTGAAAGACAGCAACGAGGAAAAAGACAATAAGATGAACATCGTTTGGCCCCTATGAACTATGGTAGTTCTTTAACACTGACACCTGCTCTGTCTTTCTCTGTCTGTCTGTCTGTCTGTCTGTCTGTCTGTCTTTCTCTCTCTCTCTCTCTCTCTCTCACACGCTGTATAATACATGAATAGAACCCGGGAGTTGGAAGTTGGAAAGGCGAGGAAAGGATGTAAAGTTTCACTTTCGTTTCACGCCAGCGTTAGTTACATTAGTTATGGACCGAACCCCCACATATACCCCCCACCCCCGCTTCCGAGTTATGGACCGTACCCCCACGTATACCCCCTACCCCCGAGTTATGGACCGAACCCCCACGTATACCACCCCCCCACACACACCCCACACCCCCCCGTGTCTTTTACAAGTCGCACCCTGCACACACACACACACACACACACACACACAAATAACAAAGTGGCATAAACACTTTGTTGGCTGTCCTAAAATTAATAATTAAGTTAATTTATTTGTTGATGTTGGTTCTTCAGTTGTTCAAACAGAATACCAGTTTGCCCTCTTCTTATGTTGCACTTCATGTGGAATTTTTTGTTGTTATTTAATGCAGAATGTGAACTGACAGAAATGTGATTTGATTTTGTTGTTTGTTCAAAACTCCCTTTTAGGGAAAAGTGCAGATACTAGAATTTAAAATACATTAGGCAATATTTTATTTTGTATTTGATTTATAGCAGCAGAATTATATTATTCCTGTTTTTCTATATTCTGTTGTCTCCAAAAACTGGGGAAAAATGTTCAAAAATTCATAGATGCATCAAAGACATTTTGAGGGGTTTTCTTTCTTCCCGTACTGAACCGAAAAAAAACTGAACCGTGGCTTTCAAAACCGAAAATGTACCAAACCAAAAATTTTGTGTACCGTTACAGGCCTGGTATCTAATTGTATACATCAGGTTTTTCAAGACAAAAATAATCATACAGGGCTTCAAAACTCATGTATCATATATGATACATTCTGCGTTATAGGGTTAAAGATTATTATGTCTAAACAGAGAAAACCCAAAGAAAGACTTTTCCAGTAAATATATATCACTGAAGCATAAAAACAAGCCTCTAAAACCACTGTCATTTATCAACTCCATGGGTTTTACTGGTGAATCAATGTTGTTGAAGATGACAGTGTTTGCATCTTTACTACAGAGCCAGTGAACAAATGGGTCATATGATAGAATTATTTATATGATCCCAATGAAAAGCTGTGAAACTGCATTTTACCTGAATTATTTGCATGTATTGATAGGTTTAGTTGTTCAGAAGGTATAAGACCTTTTTATATCAGTAGATGCTTTTGGTCACTGGCAGCTGTTTAGGTCTTTGAGGGTTAAAGATAATGTAAGATTTGTGAGGTTTAAACTACCAAGAGTATATGAAGTAGATAGATACATACTTTAAGGTAGTTGTTAAAATTAGAACTGGTTGTGGAGATTTTGATAGTGTGTTATCAGTAGTTTATCTGTTAAACAAAGAAACAAAGCCCCCTTGTCCTCAGTCAGTGTTTCCAATCTTAAATTCTCTTTTTTACTCACTAACAATAAGTATATAATTTAACAGTCCTCTTATGTTCAACAAACAAAACCAAAAATGATAGCTCATTTAAATGTTCCCATAAATAATATATTTGCATTTGAAAAGTGGTTAAATTTTCCATCTTTACAACAATAACGGGGTAAATTTGTTTTGTGTTTTTCATCCAATAACCTAATAAATGAGATTATTATTTCATGTGCTGCATGAAACAACAGAAGTGGAGTTAAACTGATATCATTTCACATTTTGTACCTCTGCAAATCACCAATCCCCTCGACTGGACCTTGTCCTCGTATTATTCAATATGTATGAAATGATTCTTCTTTGTCTTCATCTATTATAAAACAGCTGTTAGAACTTCCCGTACAAATTAATATTTTGGGTCTGGGTCCCACTCACTTTACATTTGCCATCTTTATTCTTGAGATTTGCATAAACAAGAATTGATGAACAGCAGTGTATATTGAGGTAAGCAACACTGTACCCTCCTGAAGTTGCCAAAGTAAACAGATCATCTGCACAAATCCAATTTCACATGTTTGCTTTTGGGGTAAAATAAAAGTAACACAGAGCTTAAAGCTAGAAGAGTCATTATGGTTAACTACTTAAAGCTGCAGGAGCCCGAATCAGGGGGAAACATTGGAATTACACTGGTACATATATTGCACATACTCTACTTCTACAGCTGGTCGCCTCTTATGTAAATCTTAAAGGACATGGGGAAATCAGAGAAGGTAATCACAGCAGCCAAACATGTATTTAACTTCTCTACTTGTCTGAAAACACCTGTGATGAGCCAAAGTCTATCAGAGTATTGTATTCTCCACCATCAAAAATATAGAATAGAATAGAATAGAATAGAATAGAATAGAATAGAATAGAATAGATGTTAATTGTCACTAGTCACTTTTCCATTGACCCTCAAATTGCACAAATATAACTCACACATAAAAATTTACCGAATGGAAAAACGACAATTTCGCCAAAAGTCCTCATTTTTGATTAAAAGTTTTGTGCTGGCAAGAGGTGGTTTTTTGGGCGTAACGCAAATGGTGTATCACGCAAAACTGCAATGGAAAGACCTTTTTCACAACTAGAGTCAGGTGAATTTAAAAAACGGTTGTTGATGGACGTTACGACAAGCGAAGAAGAAGCATGTCGCAGTATGTGTGGACACACCAGGAAACCCAATCATTTTTTAATTTAGTACGATATAGATGGGTGATATATAATAATAATGAATATATCTGTAAATTAACACCATATTTACGTTCATGTTTATGGAATGACTTCTCGTGTCATCTTGCGATAATAAACAAGTCATCGCGTTGGTGATTTAATGGAAAAACTGACATTAATTACTTGTGTTTTTTGACATTTAGCAAATATCATTTTGCGCAGATGTCCTGTGGAAAAGCAACTACTGTTACAGAACTAATGAAAAACAGTTTAGCAACTGTTTAACAAAGAGTAAAATATTACATAAAACTGGAAAAGCACTCTGAGAGCGCAGATCTCCGCCAAGGCAGATCTGTGATTCCGCCCCGATCACCACCAAAATTTAATCATGTGTTCCTTGTACCAGTATCATGAAAATCCATCCTACTTTTTGAGTTATCTTGCTAACTAACCAACCAACCAACCAACAAACAACAAACAAATCCTGGCAAAACATAACCTCCTTGGTGGAGGTAATTATACTGAGATACGTACTTAAAAGTACTGACAATATACAAAAATAAAATAAAATAAATTACAAGAAATACTAAAATATGCAAAATCCAACTCTATACTGAGGATAAAAACAAATATACACAACATATAAAGATATACACAGGCAATACAGGATATGTGATATGTACAAGGTAAAATATGTATGCTAGGTCAATTCTCCTGTCACTGACTTTGACTAATGTCCTGGTTTCTATCAGCTAAAGCAGGGGTGTCAAACTCATTTTAGTTCAGGGGCCACATACAGACTAATATGATATAAAGTGGGCCAGACCAGTAAAATAATATAAATAATGAGATGAAAACTTCTAAATAATATCAACTCCGAAGTTTTTTCTTATATTTTTGAGTGAAAAAAGTTAAATCCCGTAATGAAAATGTTTACATCTACAAACTGTACTCGAAAATAACACAAACAAATATGAACAACCTGAAAATTCTCAAGAAAAATAAGTACAATTTTAACAATATTACGCCGTAGTTTATCATTTACACATGTACATCACAGCTTACAGATCACAGTAGATCTACAAATACACAAAACATTAGTAACAGGCATAATGTTGGTAAATTCCGCATACCTCTCTTAAGACATTTCAGGTTGTTCACATTTTTTTCTAAAAGGTTAGTCTGTAAATGTAAATAATTTGTGTAATTTTATCTTTTTTACACTAAATCAAAGAAGAGAAATTTGTGGAGTTTCTTTATTTATAGGTTATTAGGATAGTAATTTTACTGGTCTGACCACTTTAGATCAGTGGCGGCTGTTCGTCTTTCAGACAGGGGAAGCTCATTGTCGGCTTATATCAAAAAAAAAAAATTGTCAAGTTACTTAAACATAAATTCGGCCCTCCGTTCCTTTTTAAGAAAATGGTCAGTGACCTTATCATACCAAGTAGGCGTCTTTTCCAGGGACTGGACCAGTGTCCTCTCAATGGCTAGTTGAGCTAGGCTGCTTAGATTGCCTTGGCCCATTGTGTTGCGAGTGTAAGACTTCAGCCTTTTTAAACAAGAGATGCTCCTTTCGCTCTGACCTAGCCGACAGTTTGATTGATTTAACTATCTACAAAATGATATTAAACTCGAACAAGAAATGATTCAATTATGTAACTGAAACAAGAAATTGCTGAAATTATGTTAAACTGAATCAAGGAAGTACAATGAGTGTTTTATTTACAGTGCAAGAAATGGACAAGTACTTTCATAGAGGTTTCTCTCTTGATTTCACAGCAGAATGCGTGACGGTATTAAACTGAACTGTGTCAGTGAAGGAGGAGATCTCAAACTAGCTGTCAATCAAACGGGATTCAGCCTTTCGACTGATCCTCCAATCAGCACGTGGGATTCTGACGTCCAGCTTCGCCCACAGCTCCATTCACCCCCAGAGACGCCTGGTGTCCGGGGGGCGGGACAACATCGTGGCATTTATCCAATTACCGTCCAGTTTTGAGGCGGTCAAAAAAAACTGTTCCACTCAGTCCCATTGAAGCCCATAGACGCCCAATATCTACGGGCAAATGCACTGAGCAGAGATCGTATGAGAAAACAGCACAACGGGAATGGATGAGAAGTGAACAACATCGCATTCGTTGATTTGTGATAAAGCTGATTCTGAACGAACTCGTCTTTGAGATGAACGTGTTCTAACACATTTGTAGTCAATGAAATGTCAACACAACTGTTCATATTTAACCATTTAATTTTTGTCATTTTAGGGGAAGCCAGGCTTCTCTTGCAGTCTATGAGAAATCGCCACTGCTTTAGATTGAATTGACCTGAAATGATTTTAGCATCATTGATTGTTAATAACTTCGGTGTAAATTTTTCATTTCCCAAATTCATCCCACGGGCCGCATTGGACCCTTTTAGCAGGCCGGTTTTGGCCCCTGGGCCGCATGTTTGACACCTGTGCACTAAAGAGTGAGGAGAAATTGCTTTAAAAATGTTATTAAAAAAAAAAAAAAAAAAAAGAAAGTGTTAAAATCATGCACCAGCCTCCAGGGGTAAAACTTCATCCCAAAGGGCCAAAACCTGCATTTATTCAAAGAGTCACTCAAGTCTGGATCTGGAAGAGTGAGTCAATCCCATAGATGCCAGTATTAAAGTTACAGTCAAAGTCAATATGTTTACAGTCTGGTACTCAAATTCACCTTCTGAGTCAGACCATTGTGGGTTTACTCAAGAAAACTTTTTCCCCTGACTGGCAGATCTACTGCAATGGTGGTTCCAAAGTTCCACTCTTTTATTCTGCAAAGGTTCACGTTTACTTAATTACAATACTGAACATCTTAGCATAACTGAATGTCATGTTTAGACCTCTGACCACCATATGGTGCTCTGTTTCTGGAATTAATGAATGCAAAGTAGTAACAGGTGTTGCTGATTGTACAAGCCAACAGTTTTTATCCTGCTTATCTGTCATGACAAACTGTGCCATGCAGGTGTATTGTTTGAATAGTAATATTTGCAAATGTAGGATTTCATAGACACAGATACAGAGTTGGTCAGCTGTCAGTATAAAACACCGTCAAAAGAAACACTGTGGTTATTTAATAAAAATATTAAAGACTACTTTAATAGGTCAAACAGTCTCAATAATATCTGCTACAATTTTTAATGTTAGAATAATGTACTATTGCATTGTATGGTCTGTCAGCTAGCCTCATAGTTAGCATCATAGATAGCATTAATTGGACATGCAGTGCAGGACATGCACTAAACTGAAAATTACAGTTCAATCAGACACAGCTGTATAATGGACCTTTAAAGTCATGCAGATGAAACAAAAATATAGCCTGTAATTTGCAAAGCACACACAACAGGAGAAATTCATTACAAACTGCACTGCCACTTAAATAGAATGATAATATTGCTACACCATTTGTATAATTGGCCACTTTCAATGCAATTAACCCTTGCTGCAAGAAGTGTCTCATTGGCAAAAGATCAAGAACATTTGTCTGCTAATGTTTAGTTGATTGACATTACATTGATACATAACTGTGAAATATATCTGACCATTTACAAAGTATGCTAAAAACTACTTTTTTGGAGGTACTGTTAATTGAATGAGGTGCTGTATAACGTTTATGTTGTTTTAATTTTTTAATTGTGATGAATGGTTTTTAGTTGTTGTTTGGTTTTTGTTGTGTGTGGGGGTGTTTTTGGTATTTTGTGTAAAGACAGTTGTGTTGGGTGTGGACTCCAGGAAGAATAGTGATGGCCTAAGCCAAAGCTAATAGGGATCCAAATAAATGAAATGAAATGAGCGGATCAATCCTGAATTATCAATATCTCCAATACCAGATCTTTACACCCTAGAATTGATTCACTAATCAAAATATCGATACTTTTGATACTTTGGTCATTTGAGGTAATGCATCAGGAACACAGTGGAAAGTAGCTAAACTATTGATCTTGTCCAAATGTGATTGGTGGGAACTACTTCTTCTTCCGCCTAGGTAAGTGTGTCACCCTTCTCAGTCAAACAACTCTGACTCAGTCTGTACTGAGCAAAAAACAGAACAGACTAAAGGGAAAAAACAGTAACTATTCTATTGTTCCTTAACAAAAACTTGTGAATGAGGGAAAGTGTCAATGTTTGATGCTTTTGTTGAAGTGTTACATGTTCAGTATTTTCATGTTAACACATTCATGTAATGTGCAAGTTCCTAATAATTAAACAATAATTACTCTCATGTCTTGTATTCTTTATGAAGTTACGATTTGAAATACACTATTTTTTTTTTTAGATTTTCCAGACATTAAATGTATTTGTACAAAGTATTGGTATCAGATCAGTATTGCCGATACCAGTATGAATTTTACTCGGTATCCGGTCGGAAAGGACATTCATAGCGTCGAACATCACTAGCATGAACTCACATCTCACTCACTCTCTCCCCGTTTATCTCTTTTTTTTCTGGTATGTAATGCTTGAATGATGTGACGTTAGTGCTAGTGTTTGCTTGTCAAGTTTCACTCATTTGACCCCCCCCCCCCACACACACACTTTCACCCTTCTGCTCAAATATGAGCTCCTGCCTTTTTGCATACTTTTTACCTCCATCAAGGAGGTTATGTTTTTCCAGGGTTTGTTTGTTGGTTAGTTAGCAACATAACTGAAAAAGTTATGGACAATTTTGATGAAATTTTCAGGAAATGTCCGAAATGAGACAAGTAACGAATGATTAGATTTTGGGAATGATCCAGATCACTGTCTGGGTCCAGGACTTTTAGGATTCTTTATCATTGGGAGATAGGGATATTTTCAACATATGTATGTGTAACTCCACAATGAATGGTCAGAGTGCTTGGTAAAAAAAATACAAAATAAGTTCCCAAGAGGTTCTACAAGATACTGAAGATTGATCTGGATCCTCACAAAATTCTGGATACCATGATCCAGAACAGGAAAAAATAGTGGAGTTTTGGAATCTTCATCTAACAAGGGAACATATTATGGTATTGACATGCAACAACACCAAATATAGCCATGACAGTGTGAAATCTGAAGTGTGCCAATGGATTTGTTTTCAACAACTATGGAGGTAGATCTAGGAGATAACCGCCATTTCCGAAAAAGTGATATTCGTTAAGAAATTCTGAACTAATAATCATGGTAACAAAGTGAAAACAATTGCTAAAGTTATGCTTTTTTTATGTTTTCATCGGGGTTTATCTGATTTTTAGCAAGATAACTTAAAAAGTTAGGGACAGATTTTGATGAAATTTTCAGGAAATGTTGATACTGGCACAAGGAACAAATGACTAAATGTGGGTGGGTGTGGGGGACTGAACTGCCTTGGTGGAGGTCTGTGCTCTCTGAGTGCTTTTCTAGTTAACTTTATTCCTTACTTTCTTCATGTTTCCCTTTGGACATATTAAGAATTCTGATTCTGATAATCAGGCCAAAATGCTTCAAAACAGTTGTCCATGAACTAGTGGGGAATGTCATGGTGGCCATATGTACTCCTTTTATAGAGTCAATGGCTGTGATATAATCTTTTAAATCACCCTAATCAGATCAAACTGAAATAATCAGTGTGTACATTTTCTATTCTACATTCATTTGGAAAATTGAACACCACTGTGGGACAGATTTCGGGTGCTGAAATTTGAGTGGCAGACGGAGTGTGTTCAACCCACAGACCCTTTCTCCTTCTCTGCCAGATCCCTGTGCATTCCCTCTGAGGAGCCACATGGATAATTTACATCCAGTTTTTTGGATCAAGCTGAAAGATTATCGGGCTGTGACATTTGGTGTTAACGTCCTCAAATGGGGAATTTATTTCAGTTGTCAAAAGACTGTATTTAAGTGTAATCTGATCCATTCTGAGAAGGCCTGTGGGTTATGTGGTGTTATATGAATATATTACAGGCTAATAGGTTGGCTCATTTTTACAATAACGTTGTGTCAGGCGGTGTCATTATGTAGGCAATGCTGTACTGAATCAAGAGTGAAATTCACATCTGGGACAGAGTCTAATCAGATCCAATTTTATTTTTCTAACTAGAAGCCAGTCTGCGAATAACCTATTCATTAATCTGAGCTGAACCTATTAAAGATTTTCCTTTTTTTTTCGTGGTGACAAGGACAGAGACCCTGTGGTGTCCAGTTTGAGTGGAGTAGTGACCGTATCACAGAGGCTGAGGGGGTAGTGAAGCAGATGAGCTTCCGTGAACACTGTTTTTCTCTGTTCATTTGACAGCACAGAAATAGGATCCACCATTCAGATAACAGGGTTCCACTGGGGCTGCCACTCATTATACAAGGTGTGTGTGTGTGTGTGTGTGTGTGTGTGCGTGTGTGTGTGTGTGTGTGTGTGTGTGTGTGTGTGTGTATGTGCGTGTGTGTTTGTATGAGGGGCTTTTGAAAACTCCACAGCACACATATGGGCATGACCGTGGCTGCTTGCCCATTTGTCAGACTGCAATGTGTCCAAAAAGTGTTATGTGCAGACCTTGTTTGTTACAGCTCATGTATCACAAAGGGACCAGGAGTCTTCCCCATATGTCACCCATGACTGTTTGGGCCACTGTGAAAACAGTGGACTGTGTTCTTATGTACACTCATGAAGCCACAGTTCTGGGGGGATTCACTAGAATATAGTAAAATAATCAATTAGTTAATGAACAGAGAACAGAGATATAAGTTGCATAATGCACTGAAGCTGATTTTTGATATATACTTTTTTAAAATGTCCACTGTTTTCTTGAAACTTAAGCTATTTTTAGGTTTGGCTTTCACAGTCCAAGTGCATGTCATTATTAGGCTTCAGTTGAAAAGGACCATCCACCATTTTCTGTATTTCTTTTTTTTTAACTTTAGTCAATTTACAAACATTGTCAAACACTTAGCATATAACACGATACACACAATACATGAGAATACAGATACAAAAATAGAATACAATCATGAAGTCAGTATATATACAGAATACATTTTCAATAATTCATTTACAAAAAAAAACAAAAAAACAAATAATTTCTCATCTAAAATTTCATTAAATGTCAGATGATACATTAAATATCTTATTATAGCTATCAAGAAATGTCCTGTTTTTTATTATTAGCAAGGGCTAATGATTTATAAAGTGAGTTAAATTCAATTAAAAATTTAGGAAAGGTTAGTTTGGAAGATGAACATTTTTGCTTATGAATGAAATATTTTCCCAATTTTCTATATTTAATATGTGACTGAAACACAATTATGACATCCTCTTAAATCAATCCTAATCCAGACCCAAACTAAAACCATGAAATGGGTCAGCAGCATACTTAAAAGGAAACTGGAATGATTATTTTTACCTTCGCCAAGTGTAACGACAGAGGTTATGTTTCCATCGGGGTTTGTCTGTTTATCTGTTAGTAAGATAACTCAAAAAGTTATGGACAGATTTTCATGAAATTTTCAGGAAATGTTGATACTGGTACAAGGAACAAATGATTAAATTGTGGTGGTGATTGGCAGCCCAGTGCTGCTAATATGTGTGTGTTAAGTGATAATACTGATGCTAAATACTGTGTGTGTGTATTAGGATGGGTTAAAGCTATACCGTATGATGTGGCATTTTTACACTTTTCTTTTGTCATCTTAAAATGCTCCTAATAAGTGTGTGTCAAACTACAATGTAAAAGAAATCCACCAGGTATTGAAACTCAAAAATGTTTAATTCTCATATATTTCTAATAAAAGTCTGACCAATCATTTTAGTCGGTCCGAATAAAATAATTGGCTGAACCTGGCTGAGCCTCCTGTCAATCATCCATTACGGCCGTCCAGCATCCGATCCATTATCGCCGTCTCACATCCGATATGTGTCCCTCTGAATCTGACACTTCACTGGTGCTGCTCCTCCTGTCACTGACCACAGTCTACTGTCTAGGATGTGTATGGATAGAACTGACATGCACATGTGGAAGGGATTAAATGGATTTATGAACAGAAACGACAACTGAGGGGCACAAACGGGAGTCTGATGAATGAAGGATGGAGATAAAAGTCCGGAAGTCAGCTGTACTGGACTGAACAGGTCTGTATAAAGCTCAGCTTTTATGACGGTGGGACTCATACAGGTACATGTACATGATGTCACACAATGTAAGATGATGTAGGATGATAATTGTATGGACTATGAAACTCCAAATGTACACGGAAAATTCGCGGAGGCCGCGCGTTCACAGTGCGGGCGCCCATCCCCTGGGCACTGCAGTGAAGACACTGACCCAGTACTGCACAGACCAGGTCTACTGATGGAACAGGAGCTGCGGGCCCGCGGCAGGTGGATGATGCATCTGATTACTGAGGGAGGGGTCCGCGGACACGCCAAAACGGACCTCCGCCTCTGCTTCCTCCTCCGTTTGCATCGCGCATCAGGAGAGAGGAGGAGGAGCCTCAGAGCTCAGGCAGAGGGAAGGGGGCGGGGCTTTGGAGGGAGGCGGGTTGTTCATGTTCAAACATTTACTAAGTGCTGTGAGAAATGCCACATCGGTAGGTATAGGTTTAAATGCAGAGACAGAATTCCCCTATGGGGATGATGAAGCGAGTTAACCTTTGACCTTTAATTTTAACCTTCATATGTTGAGAATTAAGTCATTGGTTCTTTTAGCACAGAGCAGATGAGTTGACTGTGAGCAACTTGTATGTTCATTACCTCCGCCAGGAGGTATTGTGATCACTTTGCTTTGTGTGTTTGCGTGCGTGTTTGCATGTTTGTTTGTTAGCAATATAACTCAAAAACTTAAGGATGGATTTTCATGAAATTTTCAGGAAATGTTGATACTGGCACAAGGAAGAAATGATTAAAATTTGGTGGTGATCAGGGGGGCAGATCTGTCTTGGCGGAGGTCTGTGCTCTCTGAGTGCTTTTCTTGTTTCTTGTTTTCTTATTTTTGGCACATGGTCATATATTAAATAACAGTTTTTGCTTTCCATGTGCAAATATTATGTATTAAAATAATAATGTAATGTTAGTGTAACGACAGAGGTTATGTTTCCATCGGGGTTTGTCTGTTTATCTGTTAGAAAGATATCTCAAAAATCTACTTGCATTTGTTACCAAATGCAAGTAGATTTTCCATTCAGTCACATTTAAACATCATTTACTGAGTTGTTGTGTTAGAGGTAGATTTTGTTTTTGTTTTTTTCTTTACATGAACACTTCACATTAGCTGTATTAATTATTTGACAAAGTTAGTTATTATTATTTAAATAGATGCTTTTTAATATAATTGTTTTAGCCAGTTTTTCCCCTTATTTGAGTTACTATTACCATAAAGTAGCAGTTATTTAACTTGAGTAGTGTTTCTTTTTCTCCACATCAGTTACACCGCAAAAATCTAAATCTTACGAAGTGTATTTTTCTCCTTTCTAGTCAAAATATCTCATCACACTTAAAATAAGACATAATCACCCAAAGAGTAACTTTTCAGTGAGATATATTAATTTATTTTTAGACAGTTGATCTTGAAAATCTTATTTCAAGAAATCTTACCAAGATAATTTTCACTTGTTCCATTGGCAGATTTTTTTTGCTTGAATTAAGCAAAAAAACAAAAAAAACCCCAAAAAAATCTGCCAATGGAAAAAGTGGAAAAATACACTTGGTAAGATTTTGATTTTTTCCAGTGTACGTTCATTCAGACTAGTTTTGTGTTTTCTCAAATAATGAGGATGTGTACCTTCTACTTCAGATTCTGATTATTGACTTGTGTTTATTTTGCTCCTGACACAGTTATAGCCATCCATAACATCCACTTGTTTTCTTTGTACATGGGTGATTGATGGGGATGTTATCATGTGAACAGAGATGTCGAAAAGTACCCTCCGTGTAGGTACTTCTCCAGCTTGACGTTACAACAAGAGACAGGGAGAGAACTGTCACAACAAGATGGATTTGAGCATCTTCAGTGTCAATATGAGTCAAGCTGAGATGAACGGCCTTGTATGATGTCAGGATTGTGAGGTTTTTCACTGTTGATCTGAATGAAATGGGTCAAGTGCCTAGGGTGTGATACAGTAGTGTGTATTTCAGGGCATCCGTTGCTGTTCTTACCTGAAAATGACACTGACAGGTTGGTGTATACAGACAGTGATGATAAATGCTCTGTACTTCAACCACTGCTGACAGCACAGTTACTATATACAATATATGATTCAGGGAGTCCATTGAAGTTGTTTACTGATTCTGAGCCCTTAATATACAACCATTTTTACAACACCTATATGTAGAAATGTACTTTAAAACACATGTGAAAGGAACATCTTCTAGATTCTTTGTATAACATGGTGAAACACAGCCCAAACTACATCATTTCAAAATATGGCTGAAATGTAATCCTAACCCATCCTTTAAATGGGTTGCTGGTGACCTGGTGGATGTTAAAAGGTTGAAATATTAGAATAGAATAGAATAGAATAGAATAGAATAGAATGCCTTTATTGTCATTGTACAGGTACAACGGAATTTAAAAAGTGCAATCGTCCTAGGTGCCATAAAAAAGTATAAATAATGGATATAAAAGAGCATAAAAACTAAAATATTAAAGAAAAACCCTGATGGCACAAAAAAAAAAAAAAAAGCATAAGAAAAAAAGTTTTACTAGAGGTATAAAAGACACATAAAACAATAAAATATCATCATATACTCTGGACAACTTCAGCATTCCACACAATTAATTGATGTAATGCAATATTCAGCACAATTATGGCCCTGGGATAAAAAATGTTTTTTAGATGGGTTGTGCTGGCTTTTAGTGTCCGGAAACATCTGCCAGAGGGTAACAGTAAAGTAGAGGGTAAATATTAACCCCTTAAAAAAAAAAAAAAAAAAAAAAAAAAAATCAGTTTTATTTCAAGATTTCAAAAGGCTGTATCTTAGAAGTAGTTACAGATACATTCATACTTAAAATGAGAAAAATATTGTGTATGACCCAAAGTTTATGATGGGAGTAAATATACTCATCTAATTTGCATATAATGATGCCATAGAGTGGCTGCCATACTGGATTGTGTAACTTTTAGTAAAATTGAACTTTGAACATATTTACATGGAAGTTTTCTTTGTGTTTTTGTGTTTTTTTGTCATCTTATCCTTAAAATAAATTAACGTAAACATTAGTAGAAAGGAAAATACAGGAAGTTTTAGTAGCTTTTGAGTCAAACAGCAGAGTAACCAAATCTGTCCTTATCTATCAAAACTAAAACTAAATGAACTTTATTTATTTAGTTAGTAAACCAGTTTGGGGCCACACCTTTCAAGCTGAATTTTCTTCTTTGAATAGAAACATGCCCTGAAATGGTGTTAGGATTGAAGGGCACATGTCCACCGCCTATTGGTGAGAGGCAGTAACAAGGTCTGGTAACTCTATCTGGAGCTGTGGTCCATTTCATTCACGTATTTGTTGCAATATTGTGACTTTGGCGCTTAGAGGGTTAATAAATACAGTTTACCATGAGTCACTGTTTGTTCCATCTTTCAGATAATTTTACCTGACCCAAACCAAGTCCTTTCACCACCTAAACATAAGCATCAAAGTTGTTAGGTCGGCTATGGCTGGGTGGTCAAGTAACCAAAAGGTCGACGGTTCAAATCCCGCTCTATCCCAGTCATGTTCCATTGTATCCTGGAGCAAGACTCTTCACTCACCTCCACAGTCGCTTACACTGATGTATGAATGTGAACAAATGCTTGGTGGGTGTGGTTGGAAAATAACTGTGGGCAACAGGGTAACCGTGGCTACAGATGTAGTTTACCACCACCAGTGTGTGACTGTGGATAGAATGAATAATGGATTCAGCGTAAAGCGCTTTGAGTGCCTTGAAAAGCACTATAAAAATCCAATCTATTATTACTAGTTTTTTTTTTTTTTTTTTATAGGTTCACTCAACTGTTTTTATACAAGTGATGAAAGATGATCATCACCATTATGCAAAATAATGAGGATTACTGGAAATAACTGAGATATGGGGTTTATATAAGAATTGTGAAAGGTCTATCAATGTAGTCTCCCTCTGTCAGATTTTAGTTTGACCAAGACCAAGTAAAAGTAAAGGCTTGATCATTTAGATTTGAAATAAAAATAGATGCATAGAAGTATCCAAGACTGGGATGAGGATATTGCATTGAATTTCAAATATTTGCAGATTTTTGTTCTGTCTTCTGCTGACAGCGCTTTAAAAGGGAAAGTATAATTGATGTAGACCAGTTTTTAGATGGAGGCTGACTGGTGTCAAACTAAAGTAAATGCTACCTTCATTTCATTGTTTCTCTACCTCTTTCTCCAACCCTTTTCCTCTCACAATGCACTTAAGTTTGTGTGTAAACCTGGTCAAACCTGTCATTCCCACAATAGTATATTTACTATTTACACAACAACAGTGTGTGTCTCCAAATGTCACACATACACGCTGTCAAGTGGAAATCGACCTTTGCTGTTGTTCAGGCATCACAACATGTTGGTCATACTTTGAGTCTTGACCTCTATACTCCATATACACTTAAAAAATTAAACTAGTGAACATTCTGCCATGTCCATTACATAATTCAAATAATTTTGTGGTTTGAGTAAAGTACTCTTGATACCAAAAATTATCTGTAAGAGTTCCATTATCTATCTGTATGGCCCTTATCAGTTTTTAATGTTAATGTTCAAATTTAACCAGCAGTAACCCTAGCTTCATAACAGATTAGCATTTTTGCATGACAGTAGGAGGCTGACAGATATTACTGAGGAGATCATTCTATTATAACATGTTAGCCAACAGACTCTGTTAAAGGAGTGGGCAGGTGGTAAAAGCAGTGTGACTGAACAATAACCAGCATGTGAAGAGATGCAACTTGCAGCTGAACAATAGCAAGGGGATTTTGATGCAGAGAAAACAGAACAGAAACCCCCCCCCCAAAAAAAGCAACAAAAAAAACAAAACAAAACAGTAGCCTTGTTCTTTTGAGAGCTTTTACTCATCTGTTTGTTGGGCCCTGCCCTGGGCATGCCTGTTCCACGGTTTACCTTCCAGGCATGCAGCTGATACTCTCATCCAAGTCAGATAATAATAAGTGCAAGGGCCACAGACCAGTGGGCTTGGATGTTCTTGACAGAGGTACACCAAAAAGAGAAGCCAACAGACAACTAAAGCTATTTTAACTTTTTCTTTCAAAATATTAGGTTCACATCAACCCTAACTCTGCAGACAAGGGTACCTGCAGCTCCTGGAGGTTTAGTTGTTATCAAGTCTCACAAAAGATTTGTTTTATCATTCTAATTTTTCATGGCTTTGGCAATCTCTTTGCTCCTAATTACTAGGGGTGTGTATTGGCAAGAATCTGGCAATACAATACAAATCACAACACTAGGATCAGGGTACAATATATCACGATATATCATGATACTGTTAAAAAGGCAATTTTTTTGGTTTCTTTTTTAAAGTGATTTCTTCCTGGAAGAATTGAATTACACCAGAAATATGTACAAATACTAACATTTTTATTTGATCAGAACAGGATCTAATGCTATATCACAATATTTTCCTGTGTTAAAACTTAAATGATGTTTTGCAGACATTACAGATTAAGATCCTGTTCAAATGTTCATATTCTATTAATTCATAATTAATAGCATAACATTATTTTTGTGCAATCCCAACAAAGAAACTAACATCTGCCTCTCAGACAGTAAAAAGTGCTTTTAGGATGCTTCAAATAACCATTATTTAATAAAACAGTGTTAAATAATAATAATTAAAATATAAACAATAAAGAAAAACAAAAACAAAATTGAACCTCTGCCATACCTGCATTTGAATAAATACCTAAAATACCAATACAGTACTTTTTAATATTGATACCGTATTGTGAAATGAAATATCATGATATATTGCAGAATTGATATTTTCTAACACCCCTACTAATTACCTTCCATTGTTATCTTTTTCCGGTGTAATTTGTAGGGATGGGAATCAAGAACCGGTTCTTTTTGAGAACCGGATTCCATTAGCTCGATTCCTTGGAATCATTTGCCTGTGGCAGCATAAATATCACATAATACACACAGTCGAAGCAACAGCAGACTGTGACAGAAGGTGAGCAAAGCCCGGCAGCTAGTATTCAGTAGTATTACACAGATGCTGGTACAATCTGTAGTATTACACACATATCTGTTAGATCCATCGTACAACTGTTACGGAAGCTTTCAGAAAGTAACATCCATCCATGCCCTGAACATTGTATCTGGAAAGAAACAATCTATTGTTCAGTAATACAAAAGTATGCTGAATATGAATATGTTTGTATTAATTTTTTGTATGGAATACACAGTGTGATTTTTTCAGACGGACCCTTGATATTAAAATATTTTTTCAGGGCAGTTGAGACATCTCACCATTTACACCTATGTTGAAAATCTATGTCAAAGGTGTCCAGTTGACCACTTCTGATTTAATTTCATTTCTGCCTACATCACCTTCTCAAAGGCCTTTGCATAGTTATTATCAGTCTGTCACCAAACAACCTCCAGTTACTGCTTTCCCAATAGCTATCTTACAAAACAAAAATGCTTCATGAACTAATATACAGATAAGGGTTACCCAGCTGCTGAGATTATACTTGTTACTCTCTATTTTTGGTACAATATCAGTAAAATAACCTCCATATGTTGCATTGACAAAGTATGGTCTTTTTACATCTTTGTCGGGAACACATCAGGGTGCATTAGTCTTTACACTGTGGAGGATATGTGCTAAAATGTGTCTCAGACCATTTCAGGAAATGGCGATCTTGGCGGTCATTTTGAAACCTTGGTTTTCATTTGACCTTTCCCTCATCTTGGTCACATGGAGCCAGAAGTGAACAAATATGTAAATGCACAAACCAAAAATGTTAACTTAAATTGGTCTATTATGAAATATGATCAAAGCAGTGTTTGTAGGTGTGCTGAGTGATTAGTTTTTCTTAATTCTGGTGACCCAATTCTCATTGACCACTCCCTGTGAGATTATCCACTCAGTGAGTTATTCCACCTCCTGTGCTGCATAGAGCATAACATCGAGTTGACTGGTCAGCATGACCAATACACAGGACCTCCTTGTACCAGGGTCAACAAAAGGCCACCCCAAAATTTGCACATTTGTCACAAGTCACAACTAGAAAAGCACTCAGAGAGTGCAGGACTCCGCCAAGGCAGAGTACCCCCAAACCCCATCCCCCCACCCCCAGTCACCACCAAAATTTAATAATTTGTTCCTTGTGCCAGTATCATCATTTCCAGAAAATTTCATCAAAATCCTTCCATAACTTTTTGAGTTATCTTGTTAAAAGGCAGACAAACCAACAAAAAATCTGTTGCCCCCCCTACCCAACCCCCCGATCACCACCAAAATTTAATCATTTGTTACTTGTGCCAGTATCAACATTTCCTGATAATTTCATCCTAATCTGTCCATAACTTTTTGAGCTATCTTGCTTACAGACAAACAGACAAACTCCTTGGTCATTAGACAGATGTCACAGGGCATGAACACCTTTGGAATATTCTGGATATTTATCTGGATAGTTAGACAGTGTGTTCCAGGAAATGTGTGTCAGGAGGAACGGGACAACATTAAAAAGGGCCACTATCGACAGTCTTGTGATCTGTATGTGCCGGAAATGTACCACTTTACAAGATGCCAATGGTGGAAACACTTGGTACTGAGTGTTGTGAGTGTAGTGTTCTGTCTGCCGACCCCTGGTGTGTTCAGGCTGTGATAACTTATGAACTGTGTACAAATATTTAGTCAGGTTTCTGTTGAATATTAAAGTGTACCTGTACTGGTCATGCTTAGGACAATAATTGAAGACCCTGGTGCTACAAGTACTGAAGTCACAAAAAAAGTCTGTTAAAATATTTATAGGGTGGACTTCGCTGAACAAATACAACATATGTTTATATGCTGAACTTGAATTGTCCAGAAATGTGATGTCCGTACTTGTAGCACCAGGGTCTTCAATTGTGCTTTGTGTATTACTTGTAAGCAAGAGAGGTGAAAATTCAGTTAAAAATTTGTCATAAATGCAGCACACTTGGACCTTTTGATTATATGAATTATGGGCAGGGGCGATCACTGACTGTTGCTTTTGTGAGTAAACAAGCAGCAGTCAGTGAGCCAGACTGAGTGGAAAGCACAGGTTTGCACTTGTTGTTTGTGCAGCCATAAGCTTTGCACTCCGCCATTGTCCTAGAGACACAACCTAGCAGCCAATAATGTGTCATCTTAGACTGGGGTCTGCTGCATGGGGTCAGTGACCAGTCCATCACAGTCCAGGTAATCGGACAAAACAAGGAGTCAGCGTCACTACTGGTGTAGGAACTGCCCGTGAAGGAGAAAACATGTCGCTGACCACGACTGACTGATGGAGCAGTGACTTAGTGCTGGTGTGTACTTGACAATGGGCTATAATGTAAGTTACCTGATGGAACACCTAGTATTATGCATGATCTTTTGAAGTAACTAGCAATGAAAATTCACTACAAGAACCCTTTAAGACAGGGGTGCCAAACTCCGGTCCTCGACGGTCGGTATTCTGCATGTTTTAGATATTTCCCTCTTCCAGCACACCTGGTTCAATTAATGATCAGCTCATCATCAAGCTCTGCAGAAGCCTGATAATGATATAATGGCTTCTAGGTGTGATGACAGAGGGAACTATCTAAAACATGCAGGATACCGACCCTTGAGGACCGGAGTTTAACATCCCTGCTTTAACCTCCCAGGAAATGTTAGCAAAGTACAAGCTTTTTTTGTTTTTTCATTAAATAAGTGCCTATATTGGAAACATCATGATGCAACAGTTTTTTCAGATGTAGTTTTTAAAATTTTTATGGAATGTCCTTTGTGGTGGACAGTTTTTGGGGTTTTTTTTTGTATAAAGTTGTGAAACTTATCCACAGATGTGGACAGAAAACCCATAGCTGGGTCTTAGGAGGTAAAGACAAGTCTAAAATAATAGTTGTTTGGTTGAAATTGTGATAGTTGAATTTGAAACAAAAAATTACTTTGTGCGTTTATGTTTTTTTCATTCTGTGCATTTGAACAAAATGGTTTGGAAGAGTCAAGGGAGAGGCAATTTGTTTATATAAGTTTTTAACCACAACTTCAGTACAGCTGTCTGTGAGGAAAGAAAAAATGTATTTTAATGAACAGGCTTGTCAGGTGAGCAAGATGCCAAATGAAGCCCACACACCAGACATCAAAATCTCCTATTCAAATCAAATCTCACTAACATGAAAGTAATTTACAGAAGGACCAGCAGTACTCTGATTAGAGGCTTCAATAAAAGTCAATAAAACCAGAATGACTGAGTGTCTGTGGGGAGAAATACACTAGTCAGTCAAAGTCAGTGGAAGCCTGGATTTCTTGGAGTCTGTATCCACTCAGTGTCAGTGTCATAACACTAGAGGATACTTCCACATTGGCCTCAGTTTCAAGCGGTGGTTGTTTCACTTGAATACTAATGTAGATTGTTGTTAATGTGTTGACATCAATTACATACTTAATAAAGTGTTTAGAAGGAATTGGTTACTAGGTCACAATGGTTGATCTTCCTGTATCTTATTTAGTCAGTAGTAGGGATGTAATGATATGAAAATTTTGTATCACGGTTATTGTGACCAAAATTATCACGATTATCATTTTTATCGCGGTATTGTTGAAATTGTGCCCAAAATGTTCAAAAAGTACTTCTACACACTGAAATAATTTAATCAAGTTGTATTTTGAAAAAAAAAAAAAAAAAAAAAGGCAAACAAAACAAATAAAAAAAATTGGCACAATGCACTTTCTCTTGGCAGAAACATTCAAGTATTAACCCTTGGTGGTCTCAGCCTGTTTTGGCCATTTTTCAGTACTTTGATTTTGCCTTTATATACTATATAAATAAATGTTTACTATACCCATGCTTGGTATATTTTTTTTCAGCACAACTTCATTTATATCAACTGCGTAATTTTTTTTTCACTTTAACCTACTATATCAAAATAAAAGGACAGAAAACACACAAAAAATGTATAAAATCCGATTTGAAAAATGTATATAATTTATTGCATAAATAACACAAAGATGCTTAACGAACCTTTTCAAAGACTTTGGAAGTGAATACTGGTTCCAAATATTAGGTATATACAGTTAAAATTGTAATAAATTAAAACTATACTCAAATATTTGACATAAAAGCATATGTTTACATTTTCTCCCCTAAAACTGCGGTAATCAAACATGGTTATCATGATAATTAGAATTTAAATGGTAATACTAACCATTGGCAATTTTACAGCGGTTTATTGTTATACCGGTAATCGTTACATCCCTAGTCAGTAGTCCTTGTATGTTGAATATGTTGGTAAGAGGGTGATTTTTTAGTCAATAATTGCGGTTGAGAACAGATGTTGGGACTGGTAAATGCATGTATTTGCTGCCTTTTAATTGACAGACTGCTCTCAGACAAACAATAGAATGACTTCTTTTGTATCAGACATGAAATGTTTGCTAGCTTTTTGTTGTTATCCAAACTGAGACTCTGCATTTTTGCCTGATTTTGGACATCACCAGGCTCTAGACATTTTCCTGTACGTACAACTGCAGGTGAAATGTCGAATTCATCATTATTTCCCCAGCAGCACTGAACAACAAGTTATACAGACTTTACGCTTTAGTACAGACAGACACAAAATTATCCCTATAAATGTGCTGTAATGAACTCGCTAGCCTAAGGACCTTGCTAGCAACATTAATGCTACAAACCTATAGGTGATAAACAGATGAATGGCCTATTTGATTTGTATGATCCCTCTGAAAATTAGATCATATGACAAATTACAACTGATCACAGTCTAAAATCATAATACTGCCCAGCTCTACTGTAAAGCAAGGTTATTATCGTTAATAAAAACTAATGGAATGACGAAAACTTTAATTAATTAAAAGAAAAAAAACGATAACTAACTGAAACTGTATTGTGTGCTTACAAACTATAAAAATTTTGGATAAAATTCCCTTTGTGT
This sequence comes from Sphaeramia orbicularis, assembly GCF_902148855.1. Classification (NCBI taxonomy): domain Eukaryota; kingdom Metazoa; phylum Chordata; class Actinopteri; order Kurtiformes; family Apogonidae; genus Sphaeramia; species Sphaeramia orbicularis. The sequence goes on from NC_043959.1 coordinate 6,590,466, forward strand.
TCGTCTTTGTCATTGTCGGATTGATATGAAATTTATTTTTTTCCCTCAAGCAATTTTAGTTTCTGGCACCATATGACATTTAACGGTCCGTCACTTCTCATTACTTGTCGTTTAGAGTCAGCTTTTCGTCCCCACTCTACCGGGAAACACGGAGTCTAAAGCTGGGAGAAAGTAGCACAGTCCTGTCTGGGATGTATTTGAATTCAACAGCGAGGAAGATAAAAAATATTAAAACACCTAAAACTAAACTAAATCTAAGTATTTAGAAAATAACAAAAACTAATAAAAAGTAGCAAACCTGCTCTAAAAACTAATTCAAACTAACTGAATTAGTGAAAAAAAGTCAAAACTAAATAAAACTAAGCTATAATGAAAAATCCAAAACTATTAGAACCTTGCTGTAAAGTGTCTTTGATTTGACGTAAAGTAATATAGGTTTCCAACACTAACATTGATGTATGCACACAGTAAGCCAGTGGTGGCTGCTCGTCTTTCAGACAGGGGAAGCTCATTGTCGGCTTACATCAAAAAAAATAGTCAAGTTATTTAAACATACATTCGGCCCTCCGTTCCTTTTTAAGTAAAGGGTCAGTGACCTTATCGTACCAAGTAGGCGTCTTTTCCAGGGACTGGACCAGTGTCCTCTCAATGGCTAGCAGAGCTAGGCTGCTTAGATTGCCTTGGCCCATTGTGTTGCGAGTGTAAGACTTCAGCCTTTTTAAACAAGAGATGCTCCTTTCGCTCTGACCTAGCTGACAGTTTGACTGATTTAACTATCTACAAAACGATATTAAATTCGAACAAGAAATGATTAAGTTATGTAACTGAAACAAGAAAATGCTGAAATTATGTTAAATTGAATCAAGGAAGTACAATGAGTGTTTTATTTACAGTGCAAGAAATGGACAAGTACTTTCGTAGAGGTTTCTCTCTTGATTTCACAGCAGAATGAAAAACTGAACAGTGACTGAACTGTGTCAGTGAAGGAGGAGATCTCAAACTAACTGTCGATCAAACGGGATTCAGCCTTTCGACTGATCCTCCAATCAGCACGTGGGATTCTGACGTCTAGCTTCGCCCACAGCTCCATTCACCCCCAGAGACGCCCGGCGTCCGGGGGGCGGGACAACATCGTGGCATTTATCCAATTACCGTCCAGTTTTGAGGCAATGAAAAAACTGTTCCACTCAGTCCCATTGAAGCCCATAGACGCCCGATATCTACGGGCAAATGCAATGAGCAGAGATCGTATGAGAAAACAGCACAACGGGAATGGATGAGAAGTGAACAACATCGCATTCGTTGATTTGTGATAAAGCTGATTCTGAACGAACTCGTCTTTGAGATGAACGTGTTCTAACACATTTGTAGTCAATGAAATGTCAACACAACTGTTCATATTTAACCATTTAATTTTCGTAATTTTAGGGGAAGCCGGGCTTCTCTTGCAGTCTTTGAGAAATCGCCACTGCTTTAGATTGAATTGACCTGAAAGGATTTTAGCATCATTGATTGTTAATAACTTCGGTGTAAATTTTTCATTTCCCAAATTCATCCCACGGGCCGCATTGGACCCTTTTAGCAGGCCGGTTTTGGCCCCTGGGCCGCATGTTTGACACCTGTGCACTAAAGAGTGAGGAGAAATTGCTTTAAAAATGTTATTAAAAAAAAAAAAAAAAAAAGAAAGTGTTAAAATCATGCACCAGCCTCCAGGGGTAAAACTTCATCCCAAAGGGCCAAAACCTGCATTTACTCAAAGAGTCACTCAAGTCTGGATCTGGAAGAGTGAGTCAATCCCATGCCTGATTTAACTATCTACAAAACGATATTAAACTCGAACAAGAAATGATTAAATTATGTAATTGAAACAAGAAAACGCTGAAATTATGTTAAATTGAAACAAGGAAGTACAATGAGTGTGTTTTATTTACAGTGCAAGAAATGAACGAGTAATTTCGTAGAGGTTTCTCTGATTTCACAGCAGAATGCGCAACAGTTTTAAACTGAACTGTGTCAGTGAAGGGGTAGATCTCAAAATAGCTGCCAATCAAACGGGATTCAGCCTTTCGACTGATCCTCCAATCAGCTCGGGGGATTCTGGCGTCCAGCCCAGCCGAGCTCTGCCCGCAGCTCCATTCACCCCCAGAGATGCCTGGCGTCCGGGGGCGGGACAACATCGTGGCATTTATCCAATTACCGTCCAGTTTTGAGGCAATGAAAAAAACTGTTCTACTCAGTCCCATTGAAGCCCATAGACACCCGGCGTCTACGGGCAAATGCACTGAGCAGAGATCGAGTGAGAAAACAGTGCAACGGGAATGTATGAGAAGTGAACAACATCGCGTCCGTTGATTTGTGATAAAGCTGATTCTGAACGAGCTCGTCTTTGAGATGAACGTGTTCTAACACATTTGTAGTCAATAAAATGTCAACACAACCGTACATATTTGACCATTTAATTTTCGTAATTTTAGAGGAAGCTGGGCTTCCCTTGCAGTCTATGAGAAATCGCCACTGCGGTAAACCTCCAGGCCAACTGGAAGGACTTTTCAGAACAAAAGAAAAAAACAAAACAGCAATAGACTGGGATGAGCTGTTTACTTCTAAAGATCTTTAATATGATAATGAATAAACTTCACTGCCAACATAGTGAACTTGTGGCAATTCTGAAAACAGAAATATTCCAAGTGAACATAAAACCGAACATTCTTTTTTATTCATAAGGCTTTGTATTCAAGTGTAAAAAAAAATATGAAACCCAGCACTGCTAACACCTTGGGTTATAAATTTATTGCAATGCTTTGTTAGTCCTGTTCAGAGTAGGCTATAACTGAAGATTATGTGAATTATTAAAGTGCATAAGGCTAAAGTGGATTATTTTAGAGGGCTGTGATTGTCAAGCATTATACAACAATACAGTTGTTAAATCAAAATGTTGAATATTGTGATGGACAGATTGATAGATGGTCATGCTGTTTGATCAGAAGTTAAAAAAAACCCAAAACAAAACATCAGCATCTTGAAAATCAAAGCTGAGTTTATTCTGCAGATACAATTAGTCCACACTAGTGGATTCACCCACACATATATGTGCTTTGGCCTCTTTTCCAGGGCACGTTGGATTGTTTCCCCTCCTTTGTGGTTCCATATAGTTGCTTATGAATATTCAGTGTGTTCAGACAGGTCCCAGATGTAAGCATTAGGCAGAACTGGGCCATGTGTGTATAATTGAAGAATTCCATTAAACATTCAACTTGAATGGCAGTCCTGAATGTAAGGGCTATACAAGTGTACCAACACTTAAGTGCTATTATATTATACAGACTGGGATATAGGGCTGAAATGTATCTCATTGAAAATGTTCATGTCACTCAGTAAGGATAATTATCATGATTACTGTCAGATCATTATTTGTTTCAGGGTTAAAGGCTGTTTTTTTGTTTTTTTTTCTGATTGAAAGTTTAATAAACTAGACGGATAATTGTGGTTCTATGTCGTCACTTGCCAAGTAGTGGAACATTTCACAAATCCAGCGTTAGGACATTCAATACAATAGGCCCTTTCCCACCAAAAGGCCCAGGAACTTTATTACCAGGAACTTATTTACCAGGAACTTTTTGGGGTAAAAGAGTTCCTGGTAACTGCGTTTCCACCACACCCGAAAGTTCAGGGTAATTTATTCAGATCAGGTTGTTGAGGGAGCAGTAACAGAACCTGTAGTCCAGTTCATGTACATTCACAAACTAATCTCTAGCACAATAAAATGACGCAGTACTGTAAGTGGACAGTTTGGGTTTAACATTTTACTGGTTGTTGAATCACTTAATCCATCAGGAATACATTTTAAATGAAGTTAACCATCATTACATATCCTTAATTTGTATTTAAAATGGTAGAACATGTATTTTCAACTTCTCATTACTTATACTAAGTCACATCTAACTTTATGTGTGATGGATGGTTCTGTTTTATTTCTATTTTATAGGTATAGTCCAGGTTCAACCCTAAAGTCAGACAGATTTACTCAAATGCCTGCATTTGATTTGACTGCATATTACTGATAAAAGTACTTATACTCCACTCATATTTTGATGCCTTGTAAATGAACAGACAGTATTAGGTTAGATTTTTTTAATTAAAAATTGAAACAAAACAAAGGTGCCTTGAGATTAAAAGGGAAATAAACACGTGTGAAAGGTTCAGGCTTTTGGACCAGTGTGTGGTCCAGCTGGTCCAGGACCAGTGTGTGGACCAGCTGGTCCAAGACAGCCGGTCTGGAACTCTACGGTCCTGGGGCCTCATGTACAAAGCGCGCGTACGCACAAAAACCCGGCGTACGCCCTTTTCCACGCTCACGTTCAGATGTATAAAGACTGAAATGACCGTGGAAATGTGCGCTCCTTCACGCCAAGTCCATAGCTGGCGTACGCACGTTTCTAGTGCTTTGGAACCATTGGCGACACATAGAGGTGACACTTAGAAACTGTTAATAATGTGGAAAAGGTCATTCCTCTGATTGATGTGCACATCGGAGATACACAGAAGAACAATGAACACACCGGCACGTCATCCTACTGTCAGAGCAGCACATCCACCATCAGAACCAGAACCAGAACCAATTAGACCCTGTATCCATCAATGCCAATCCTTCCCGGATGGACATTCAGCAACAACCATATAAAGAGACAAGGACATAAAATTCATTGGTTGATAAATATAGTGTTCATGTCTGTGAGAACATTTATTAGTCGGTCCAGTCGCTCATTGACTCCGCCGATTGTCCTCACGATGTCCTCTGGTGACTCGGGTCAGCACAGACCCATGCCGGTCGGACGGGCATCAGCAGTGGGCTGTGGCGGACCGGAGGACCAGCTAACGCTGGGGAGTCAACAGGAAGCCTCTGTGACAGGAGGATGATACTGGGTCTGACCGTCTTCTGCCTCATTGTTGGAAAATAATAATTTGAGTGATTAAACATGAGTCAAAGTCTTTGATTTCCTCTTTGATTTCCTGACATGATTATGCATGAACCTTTATCCTGTTTGGCTGTGATCAGACTGTTGTATGACCCGTAGAATGAACTAATGTGTGACTTACACAAATACTAAATATATATTTATGTTGGGGGTGATCCGCATCAGCCGTGTAAGAAAAGTGTCACAATATCGGCGACTCTTTCCTCGAACGGTCTCAGTTCGTCTCTTTTCTCCTTCCGCCTGTTTCGGCCTCCGCTTCGCGTCCACCTTGACGTCATCGTCTGATCCTGCAGACAGGGGAATCCCAGAGGGAACCCCACCTGCAGACCCCGTTTATGCTGATTTGCATATTTAAATGTGGGCGTGGAGAGGGAGGAGTCAGGTACTCCAACATATGCGCTCAATTCCACGCTGATTGGGATGAATAAAGGAAGTGTACTTGGATTCGGGCGTACGCACAGTTTCATACATCTGGATTTTTTTGTGCGTTCGGACTTTTCTGGATTTGGGCGTACGGCAGGTTTCAGTATGAAATCCACGCAAGTCTTTGTACATGAGGCCCCAGGTCCCTTTTCGCTTTCCTACAGGAAAAGTAATAAAAATGCATAAATGAATAACAGAACACATGATGAGAGATTCCTACCAGTGGGATATGACATGTCAAATGTCTAACCTGGGCCGTTGTAAATGGCAGTAGACGATGGACGAGCGCACAAACGAGCCGCAGGTTCAGAAAAAGAGGCGAGTCTGTCCGGTCCATTTCAGGTGGAAATCACAAACATACAGAATAAATCAGTGTTCAGCTCACAGCGACAACACAAATACATCCAGTTCTCTGATTTAGGTTTATTGTCAGACTGTTGACTGGTTAGTATTAGGTTCACTGGACTTCACTTTGGACTAAACAACTGATGTGCCACTGACTGCTGTTACAGCACAGAACCAACTAAACAGTGAATATTTCTGATATACATACCATTGGTTTGTTGGACAGTCGGATCCACTGCAACTGTTGTGGTCCTTTAGTTTCTTTTAATCCTGCATAAATTTCTTTGGCTTTTCTCGTATTTCTTTAGGCATGTGTCTTATATTTGGCTCCGACAGCTTTTACTCGCTTGTTTCGTGTCGGCGATTCAAAGTTCGTCTGAATTTCCTCATCATCCGTCCACTTGTTGTAGCTTCTCTTTTGGTCCATTTTCTGAATTATCAAAATACAAAGCTTGTGGAAATTAAATGAGTTAAATATTGGCGGTAAAAAGAATGCGGAAATGCTGCTAGTCTAGTCCACCACTCGGTGTTCTCCAGCACACAGCTCCGCCCCTTAAAGTTCCTGGTAATCTGGAAAGTACTACCTCCCTACCAGGAACTTCTTTGGGGTAAATTCGGGGCCGGGGGAAAGTCGTTTACCTGGGTAATTTTCGGTGGAAACACCCCAGGAACTTTGAAAGTTCAGGGTAATACAGAAAGTTCCTGCAAAAGTTCCTGCGGTGGGAAAGGGTCTAAAGTTAATGTGTTATATTTTTTCAACTCCTTCTATGATTTGTCCCTATTTAACAGTATCACCTGGACAGCTTGCACTTATTTACATGTATTTATTCATAAAACCACAACTGAATCAGTAAATCACTGAGTTTATTTCCATATTATTTGTTTTCTGCAGGCATTGTGTGGATAATTGCTTTCAAACAGATGATGCATTATGATTTTGTGAAAAAACAAAGGAAGTCTGCACAACCTTTGAGCTCACAGGTTGTGCGGACCTTTTTTATTTTTTCATGATTAATTTTGGGATCCTGCACACCTCCTATTTTTTGGATGTGCGTGTCGTTTACCTCTTTTCATGCGTTATGATTTTGTTGCATCCTTAATTTCTATAGAACACAAAAGATTAATTTGTTTGTGATGATTTCAGATGTATGAGTTGCACATTGAAAACATTGCCAATTTTATGTTGTATGTGACTGGAAATTCTCTGAATTATCATAATTTTTCCTTGTAGCAACTCCAAAGACTTAGGTTATTTACTTGGTATTAATCATTATCTCTTCCTGTCTGCTGGTTCTGATCTCGAGTAAACATGATTATTGACTGCGAGCTATGGAAATCATGACCTAATAATAAGTGTTCATTCCACAGTTGGATGCATTTTTGTGATTGCATCAGTCTCCTCAAGAATAAAGTAGAGAACAGTTTTTATCCCTTGTGAACTGTGAAACCATTTTTGTTGATATCTTTTTGTATACTGCATTCATAGACTTTTTTACTACTGATCATTTTCAATCAGTGTGACTACTTTTAACAACTTCTCCTTGGACACCACTCTTTATATCAGCTTTGAAATGAAAGAGAATTTGTTAAAAAATATAAAATCTGGTTGTTTTTCAGACTATCCTCTTCTCAGAAATGGAATCTAGTATAAAGACTAGATTGCAGAGTTTACCAATGTGACGTCTTCATTCACCTTAAGCCTGGTCTCTGAAGCCAAAACAAACAATTCCATGTGCGAAACAGGATGAATGGCTCCATGATTGCTGCTGTCGGCTCGGCTGCCATTCACAAACGTCATGAGTCATACCTGGTTAAATTTAGATGTAAAAAAAAAAAAGTATATATGAATATATGATATGTGAGGATTATATTTAGTTTAATTGTATATGGTTTTCAGTTCTGTATCTAATATATTGTTATGTACAAAATTAAGGTCAATGAAGTTACCATATTTGGTTCCTTCCTTACCCATAACTGGCAAAAAACAAAAAACAAAAAAAAAAAAAACACAAGTAAATATAAAAACTATAAGAAGAAAAACACCAAATGACCAAAAACAGTCATTCTTATTCCATAGTCATTCTTCTTCTTCTTCTTCTTCTTCTTATTATTATTATTATTATTATTTCCCTGATAAAGGGTTAAATGTACATGTCTGAAGCAATAATGCGAATGTAAATATAGTTCAGTATTCAGATGAATTGCTGATACAACTATACATGAAAATCTAAACTGACTGTGGGTTTCACATCTGTTTCACATGATGAAGAATACAGGCAAAAAACTTTGTTCCCTTTTTGTTCAGTTCATCCTGTTCACTTTGCATTGAATGAGGTCATATGGACTGACAGGTACTCCATTCAGTGGTACATTTTTCCCAACCTCCTGTACTCATTTTCATTTGTGTTTATCTATTGATGTTTTAAAGCCTAACTTAAAACCTTACCAGGGCACAGTCGGTGAATATTAACAATTTGGCAGTATCACATTAACAGTGATGCTCATTAAAGGTAAAGAATATATTACAAAACATAAAACTATAGTCATACAATAATAAACTTCCTCTGTCAGTGTGTGGTGTTTTTTTTTTTTTTTAACTGCAGACACCATGTCCTAGATAGTTCAAAGACCTTTTTAAATATTATGTTTATTTAGCTGATCTCCTCTAATGGAAAACACATTAATACACTTCATTATCCTTGTCAATTCAGTCAGCATCCATCCCAGTATACACGGCACCTATCATTAGCATTAGCACCAAGGTTATAATAGTTTTTGATTTTTCATTATAGTTTAGTTTTATTTAGTTTTGACTTTTTTTCTCTAATTCAGTTAGTTTTAATTAGTTTTTAGAGGAGGCTTGCTAGTTTTTATTAGTTTTCGTTATTTTCTTAATGCTTAGTTTTAGTTTTTTTTGTATCTTTTATCTTCTTTGCCATCATATTCAAATAAATCCCAGTCAGGACTCTGCTGCTTTCTCCCAACTTTAGTCTCCATGTTTCCAGGTAGAGTGGGAACAAGTAGACTACTCTAAACAACAAGTGACGAGAAGTGACGTACTGTTAAATATCATATGGTGCCAGCAGCTAAAATTGCTTGAGGGAAATAAATCAATTTCGTATCAATCCAACATTGACAAAAATGAAAACGAAGGGAATTTTATCCATAATTTATTTCAGTTAACGAAAATGTTTTTACACTTCTAGTTTTCATCATTTTGGTAGTTTTTGTTAATGATAATAACCTTGATTAGCACATAACACATGAAAAGGCCACATTGAAGGTGTGTCTGTCCTCTGGTTACCCCCACCATCAAAAAACATAGTATACATGAAGATCTGGAGTTGGTCCCTGACTGGCCTCAATGGCACCTCACTGCTCCAAAAGGGCTAATGTTAATACTAACCGTTAATCTTCAGCACTGTGTATATTAGGATGGGTAAATGGTAGAGAGTGAATTTCCCATTGGGCACAAAAAAGTGAGTTAATCTTTACCTTTGTCATCTTCATCTCAGAGGCTACTGTAGATCATAGTGTCAAAACTGTACTGGTCTCCATCACGGTTGCTTTCTTTATGTTTATAGATCACTTCGGAGTTGACATCACGGTCTACGTCACCGCAGTTTCATATGCACTCTGGTGGTAGAAAAACACTGTATATCAACGGAGGGAAATTGAGAGATCAGAGAGAATAGAGAGAAAAAAGGAGGAAAAATGTCTTGTTTTATTGTAGGTTGTCAGAATAGAAATGCTAAAAAAAAAGCAACCTTCACTTTTACAGAATACCGTTGCTGAAGACGCACTTTAAGGCAAACTGTAGACGCTTATGGTTGAAGCCATTAAATGGGTGGACTGGACTGATGAAATCATCAGGAATTCTCAGCTTTGCCGTGCCCATTTTACATCAGTATGTACATTAAACAACACTTACCCAGCCATATAAGTGCAGTTGGCTGTCAGTATAGAGTTGGTCAACTTGTCCATGATCGCCCACATCTTGTAAAACTCCCATTTATGTCCTTGTCACTGACCAGGCAGCACCACAGTCCTCAACACATGAATTTTTCCAGAACAGACTGAAATGGACAATCAGGACTGCAGAGAAGATCATTGGTGCTCATCTGCCCATCATTCAGGACTTATACATATCCAGACTCAGGAAACAGGCAGGAAACATCGCTGCAGACCCCTCACACCCTGGTCACAACCTGTTTGAGCTTCTTCCCTCCGGCAGGCAATACAGAGCACTGCACGCCAAAACAGCCAGAGACAAGAACATTTTTTTCCCCCTGGCCATCACTCTGATGAATACTTCATGACCCATCCAGTGTCAATACCCCCCTGACTCCAATTCACCAACACACAAACTTATATTTATTTGCATTTGTTATAAAACTGTCTAAATGCACTAGGTAAAAAAAAAAAACTGTATTTGCACTACAATTATATATATATATATATATATATATATATATATATATATATATATATATATATATATATATATATATATATATATATATAAACATGTTTTTACAGACTGTATTCCTGTACATATCCACTCACTAAATAAATACTTCACTTTGCACTTTCTGTACATATTACAATGTAAAAACCCACTGTTAATAATACATACATGAACATATGTTTTTAATAGACCGGATCCACACATCCACTCGCTATATAAAAACTCCAGTTGTACTCTCTACATATTACATTGTAAATCCACTGTAAATCTCAACCCATTGTTGTCTCTGTCTCTAGTGGACTGTTTGTCTAGGTCCACATGTTGTTCTGGGTTCATGTTGGAACTGTATGTCGTGAGCAGAGTAAATACCAAAGCCAAATTCCTTGTATGTGTTCACATACTTGGCCAATAAAGCTGATTCTGATTCTGAAAACCATCAGAGAAATGTTGGTATTCAATATCCTGGACATGATGGCAAAGTACCAAGTTATAGGCATCAAGGTATTTGTATGCCTTGGGCTTTTCTTTTGTGTAAATGCTGGGTTTTTCAACAAGATATAAACAGATGTCCGGCCACTATAGCTTCAGCCATTTGTTTGGCTCTGTGACCCACTGAGCCGACAGTGAGTATGGATCAGGAAACCTCACCCTGCTGCTAATGGTCAACTTATCTTTGTGAGACACCTTGTCTCTCGTTGACAGACCATTAAAATAACCGAAGGCGGCCTCTGTATCTTTCATTACTCTGTTTCTCTCCTGATTTTCATGTTCCAGACACCGGCTTCCATGTACTGTTGACAGCACAACTGTCACTTTCTGCCACCAGTTAGGCCCCGCCCACAAAACACTGTTTACCAACATCAGAATATTCTATAACAATTCCATTATTTCTTCAGTTTCTTCTGTCACCACTAAAGTAGTTCAGTTATTTCACTTTAAATTGCAGAACTTTGTGTAAAGTGTTGCAATGCTGTTTCAAAGTCATGATGTCAGGCTTAAAATACATTCAGATTGCATTCGCAGATTTTGTCACGTCATATTGTTGGGCTTCACTTCATGATGCAATGTGAAGTTTAAATGTATGCTGTCTAGGATTGTCAAAGCCTCATTAGCATTACTGCTGCAATGCTAATCATTTCTTTAGGTTATCATCAGTCTGCCCTATCAGTCAGAGGAGGCATTACAGCATGATTTGGCGAACTAACACTACAGCTGATAGGACAGGATAGGATGGGACAGGTATCAAAGGCCTCCGATGACAAAATAGAGTCGATACAGAGCTTGGATGAGAGAGGCATCATAAAACAGTATCAATGTAGCAGACCAACAACATCTGATGTCGTTGGAATATGATGTGTTGCCTCCAGTCTCAGAAGGAGGTCTCAGGGTGTCAGAGTGCAAACCAAGTCACTTGTTTCAGCTTCTGTTAACCTCAAAGACTTAGCGCAAGTTTGCAGAAGTAGTTGGTGACCTATACACAAGTAATAAAGCTGCACAAACAGAAATCAGCAGGAAAAAACTCTGAAATTGAATATACAGTTGCGGAAAAAATTATTAGACCATCAAAAGTCATCAGAAACAATAGTTATGCAATCAAGTACTAACTCCTGTGTGTATCATGTGACTGAAACAGTCAGAAAAGAAAACATGGAATGCCTAAAAGCACTGTTTTTGACAGTACAGTGCCATAGATATTGATGTAATAACTGAAGTGATTTTGGTTATTATCAAGAAAAACATGGAAAATGGCTAAATATCAGCTCCGAAATTATACTCTTATGAGGTACTTTTGTTGTTATCATTATATTTGTCCAAACAAATGTACTTTTAGTTGTACCAGACATTAAAATGTAAAGCCTCTGTAAAGCCCTTTGAGATAACCTTGTTGTGATATTGGGCTATACAAATAAAGTTGAATTGAATTGAAAATTGAATTAAAATGAACAAGAAATTGAAGAAAACAAGGGTGGTCTAATATTTTTTTCTGTGACTGTATACTTCTTTCCGCAGCTCTATCCAGTTCAGACCAAAAGACTAAAAATGCATGTGGATAAATGTTACTTCATGTTGTTATTATTTTATTTTATTATTTGTAGCACACTAACGGAAGTTTGCCAGTCCAGTCTGAAAAACTGAGGGAGGGTGACACAAAGTTTAACTAATTTTAAAAGCCTAAAAGATTGTGGGTTTTTGAGGAAACATTTGTAGTTCCAGAAGTCACCATCCTTCTCTGTCATCAAAGTTAGCCTGTTACAGTGACAGTAACATTACATGACTATATTATTCCACCTTACAGCAACATAATTATGACAAGGCTTATGCTGTCAAGGGCCGGCAGCAAGGGTTTATCCCCGAAATCCCCCCAGTCCTCTATAAATCTATCCACGATAATTTTTAGACAATTGATATTAACTCAATTTGAGCTACATCGACCTGACAGTGGCAGAATAATGGTCAGAGAACCAATTTTTTCCCACAAAACTCCACGTAGTGAATGAAAATGACACCATATGAACTCTGGATGATAGCGAGAAAATGGACACTTGTAAGATGATCAATATGAGCCAAATTTGATCTCAGTCGGCCTATTAATGCTTGATTTATGTCCAAAAAACTGATTTTCAACTAAAACGCCCCCATTTGGATGACTTATAATACTTATAGAGAAGCTGAAATCGATAGGGTTCCTCCACTAGGGGTCCCCTATGTTGGTTATCAAGGGAGAAGAAATCCAAACAAAAATGTCCTCGCTATCGCATTCATACGAAGGATACATGACGGGCGGCGGATCTGGCAGTGTTTGGGGTGAAACCAGTATCCAGATCCTAATTATATCCCCGAAATTGATTTTTGGGGATATATTGTCATACAATATTTTTGAACACTTACTTATATATTTCTGTTACTTATCATATTGATAAAATTTGTCTAATATGCATATTATACTTGCATGGAGCCACTGTAACACACAACAGTTTCCCCTGGGATTAATAAAGTTTTCTGATTCTGTGTTGGAGGTTGGACCAGAGTTCATGCTCCCTTAACTAAAAACCCCAAAATGAAAGAATCAAACAATGACAACAAGGGAATTTTCTGGTTTTGCAGCCACTGTAGGTGTGTCGGAAGATTTTCAGGTGCCTGAAACCTGGAATTTCGCCACCAGGTGTCACTAAGGCTACGTTCAGACTGTGGCCCAAATTAAATTTTTTTGCCGCTATTTGACCTGTATCTGACTTGTTATAGACAGTTTGAACAGCACAAATCCAATTTCTTTAAATCTGACCCAGGCCACTTTCATATGTGGTCCTACATCCAATACATATCGGATATTTTGCAAGTCAGTCTGAACGGCAAGGTCACATTTATCCAACCTTTACGTTATTGAAATGCCAGTACAAGAATAACTGCAACGTGCTTGTGAACTGATATAGGTTGCCGGAGATGAGTGTCTTGTCGTGAGAGTGTTACGGAGAGGCGGTCACAGATACATTTAAATGTTCCTCTTGTCATTTGAAAATTATTAATGAAGTCTGTGTCAGTGAAGCCGCTAACATCACTATCCCACCACTCCTGACTCCGCCTCCAAATACTCTGTTGTACAGACGTAGCAGCCATTGCACCACAAAAGGCCAGAGCAAAAAACCTGGCTCTGCTCTTTTTTAATATACTTAAAATTATTTGACTGTTATGGTGCTGACTTCGGTTGTAGAGAAACTTTATCAGTGCCACACACACGCCGATACGAGAGGCCTCCATATTTACTTCCATAAACACAGTGCATGCTTCATGGTCACATATTACGTCAGGACCTCTTTTGCGTGTGCGGGTTACTTCAGGGTCACATTCAGTTCATACTGAAAACTGATATAAGTCGCATTTAATTTCTAATATGAAGGAACACAAAAAATTGGATTTCACAAAAAAATTTGAATTGTGCATTAAGACCTGCTGTGTGAACGTAGCCTAAATATCATACGCTGTACCTGTAAAGTTAGCATAACAGTCACACTATGACCCTGAAAAGGAAAAGCACTGTCACTGTCTGAAGGCTGTTTCAGAGTCCTCTGTTTATTCTACAGCTGTTCAGCTTTGGTAAAAGTAAGATCATGAAAAGGAGTTTACTTCCACATTTCACAGGGCACTTGCTGCAAACTTTACAGCAATTATTATTCACAGTGAATTGAAGAGCACACTCATTTCTTTGCTTTCGTACTTTTTCTTGCCCATACTCACAAATACGCACAAAGGCAAGCACACAGTGTTTTCTTTTTGAGTGCAGTCGACCATCTGTGTCCTTGTTTGCTCTGTGATTCCTTACTTTTCTTTCTGAACATTAAAAGAAAGTGCAGCTTACCAAAGAGAGCTGAAGGCAGAATGCTGTGCTTGGCTGTGAAATATGGCCTTAGATTTTCTTTCTCGGCCGATGCTTACATTTAGCTAACTAGCTATCCGCTGTTCATTTGAGAGTTGCACCAAGTAGCAGTTACTTTGCCTTGGAGTTGCAGAATTCTTCAGTTCCATTAGTCATTCTATACCTCCCACAAAGGCCTGATGCTCTCAAACACCCCCATCAGGGAAAAATGGCCTTCAGCTCACCTCAATTCTCCGTTTTTATCTTATTGGACCAGGTCAGAAAGGAAGCAATTAACGATCCTAATGGGCACAAATGAAAGTTCTGACATTAAGCAGAGAAGAAAGATGATCAAAGCTGACTTTTGACTTGTAGCAGTAGCTGTCCTGTCTCCACATAACTGGTTAACAAGAATGACAGCTTTCATCTAAGCAACTGGCCTTTCCTCTGAAGTTCATGACCAAGCAACAAATCAATATAAAGTAACTGGGAAGAACACAATCCAAAGTCCACAAGCTGTGCTACACATTCCATATAACAGATAGTAATTTAACATAAATTATACATAGAGATGAGGAAAAAAAGTCTTATTTTATTTATTTGGAAACATTTAGAAACAAAGTTTAAATGTTAGAACATGACACTAGGTGTGGACCCAAATGCAGCGAGACTCCAGGTTCAGTGGTCAAAAAAAGATTTGTTTTACAAAAAAACAAAAGCACAGAAAGGATAACAAAAAGAGAAGCACAACGTGCTCTACAAAAACCTAAAAAAACTCTAATGAACTAAAAGAGAAGTACAACGTACTCTATAAGATCTACAAAGCCTGAGAGGATAAAACAAGGAACAAGATTCAAAATACTTAAGCATGAGATGGTCTTCACAAGATCACAGATACGACACACTGACAAGAGACAAAGGGAGCAGGGAGAATATATAAGGGAGGCGGGATCAAAAACAGGTGTGGACAATAACGAGGAGAACACCAGGTGCAGACAATGAAGGGAAAGAGAAAACAGAGACAAGACTGAGAGAGTGCAGACAGAACAGGAAGGAGACTACTATCACCAAAATAAAACAGGAAAAGACAAAAACCCAAAACTAAATCAACATAAACGACGATGCAAGACATTAAAGATGGCACTATTGTTTTGCATGGCTGTGATTTATGTCATTTTGTAGTCCGGATGAGTAAACATTAATCATCTAAATAATGAATCAAACAAAACGACTGTCCAAAAAACTAATTACAGCACTTGTAGCCATGCTAAATCCCAATCAGATTTAGCATTCTTTCAAAGCAGAACAATATCTTTTTTTTTTTTTTTAACAAACTGTGTATACTTTACCTAGTATGGGCCATTATTGTAAATACAAATAGGCAAAAATTTATGGAAAATTATCATTCAAAGAAGTTAAAGAAGTGAAACATATTTTTCACTGCAGCAATTCCTCTAGTGGAAGGATCTAAAGTATTTGCTGAGTTGAATCCAGATGGAAAGTTTTATTTATTTATTTAGTTTTCGGTTTGGGCAATGTAGTTTTCATTACGTTGCATTACAAAATTAGTATTAGTATTTAACTTTTATTCAACCAGGCAAGACAGGTGTTCTCTTATTTATCTTATTGATAACTGTAGCCTGACAAAATGCATGGCCTTTTGAAGGGGGAAATAGGGAGTCATACAAGAAAACAAGATTAAATTTAAACAACCAAGATAATCCAAACACTAAATTAAGGCTACGTTCAGACTCCAGGCAAATGTGGTCCAAATCAGATTTTTTTTCCCATATGTGACCTGTATCGGATCTGTTAAAGACAGTTTCAACAGCACAAATCCATTTTTTTCTAATCCCACCCAAGCCACTTTCATATGTGGTTCTAAATTAGATATGTATCCAATATTTTGCAATGCGACTTTAGTCTGAATGGCCAGGTCACATTTATTCAACCTTTACACGGGGGCGTAGAATTGTGTGGGGACACTAGGGACACGTCCCTACCAATATCCAGCCACTACTGTTTACTCACTGTCAATCCAACTGCTGTCCGTAGTGTTTAGTCAATGATCATGGCACACAAAGGGTTAATAGTCGGTCTCTGCTACAAGTCCCGCCTCTAATGTAAATGTCACTCTCCAATTGAATCTTTGGTTTTGCTAACGTACATGTGATTAGTTGTCCCCACTGTCACTCCATCTACTTGTAAAAGGGACCTGCTCGTTGGACCACTAACGTAAGTTTTCAACATGTTTGCATTTGTTCTGCCTTTGTCACATCAGCTAGACAGATCTGAATATCAGTGGTGTCATTAACATGTACATTTGTACATGTGTTTGATTGCGTGTATGCGCCCGTGCGTGTGTGCTCGGTAATTAGGATGTAAAGGATGCCAAAGAAAAGAAAAGTGGTCATAAAACACTTCTTTAGGAGTCAAAATGTAAGTTATTTCCAGGGTATAGAACTGTAGAGGCTCAACAACACAGATATTGAATAAAAGACACTATTTAATGCCAAACAGATACACTTTTTAAAAGTTGCTTATTATTTTAATGCATTTCTATGGAAGCGCAACTGTTTAAAAAACACACATAAAGAAAATTTTGGGGGAAAATACAATAAAACCTCAGATTCTAAATGTGATTCTAGATGTGATTTTATCCATATTTTGGGGAATAAATTACATGTAATAATTTAAACTAAAAGCCTTTTTTGCTCAGGCAATAACTGTACCATCAAACTCTGTGATCATTGTATTCATAATCTTTTCATATGTCATGCATCAACATATTCATGTCAGGTGACAAACAGTAGAGAGGCAGGAGGAGGTAGAGGAGAAGGAGGAGAGGCTGGAAATTCACAGGTGAGGTCAAATGCTTGTTTGAAATGCTTGCTTGTTTGATCAGCTCAACATGACATGAAATTATGATTGTAAATGCAAAAAAATATCAACTTTCAGGAGTGCTACCTTGGAGCACTTTTGTGTCCCCACCAGTGTCAAAATCAAACCTACTCCCTTGCCTTTACATCATTGAAATGTGAAAAACATCACAATTCTACATCCCAGGAGAGAACACAATGCATGCCTACGTGGTCATGTTCTTTGGGTGTGCGGGTCACTTCAGGGTCTCATTTTGTTCATACTCAAAACTGATCAAAGTTGCATTTACACAAAAAAACAGATTTCACCAAAAAATCCAAATTGTGCATTAAGACCTGCTGTCTGAATGTAGTCTAAGTGAACAAATTAACAAGATATTTACAGGGGTTGGACAAAATAATGGAAACACCTTCTATGATGCCACAATGTCAGGTGTTTCCATTATTTTGTCCAACCCCTGTACAAAGACAGTTAAAATACACACATAAAGGCAGCAAGAGTACACAGGACAGATTAGCAGTCTACGTGACAGCAGCATTTTTCTTTAAAATGATCAGTGACAAGACCTTTAAAAAGCTGACTTGGTGATGAGAGTATCGAACAATGGTCAGAATACTGTAGACACTGATCATAAGAAATTAAATAAAGAAACAACATGAAGTGTGTTAGTGAGGCGGTCAATATGTGCCTCCAGACCAGCTTCAGTGTTCCTTGGCATTGATTCTGCATAAATCTGTGAACTGTAACACCACTTTAACAAAGATATTCCCACATTTGGTGCTTTGATGATGGAGGTGGGAAGCTCTGTCTAACACATGGGTCCAAAACCTTCCATAGGTGTTCAGCTGAGTTGAAATCTTTTGACTGTGAAGGCCACAGTGTATGATTTGCATCACTTCAACACTCGCTAAACAATTCAGTCATCCTATCAGAGACCACGCATGTGAGGTTTTTTCTTTCATTCGTCACTCGTCAAGTCATAGATATACATACTGTTACATAGGTAATACATACTGTTAATTTTGTTAATATTGTGTCTATTAATATTTTGTTAGTTTTTTAAAATTTTACTTAGGTCTAGTCTTATCTTACTTTTGTAACATTTTATATTCTATTTTTGTATCTGATGTTTATTGTCTGTAATTTTATATTCACTCTAGTCTTATATTCTTCAGTATTACTTAGAAGTATTTATTAATAATGTTGCGCTGACAATTCTATTCTATTCTATTCTATTCTATTCTATTCTATTCTATTCTATTCTATTCTATTCTATTCTATTCTATTCTATTCATCTGCAATCAACACATGAACTCTGATGCTGTCTTGTATGCTCTGTGTCTATACAGGGACTTGTCTAAACCCCTTGTGTCAGTCATAAATCTGGTTTCAGAAGTATGAGCTCTGCTCGTATCTCACACTAATCACAGATGAACTCTCAGCTGAAGACAAACCCACTTGACACAGCGATGCACCATGTGGGTGTTACTTGTGTGTTGATTAAAGCAGCAGGTGGTAGATTAACTGAAATGACACGCTGATGAATTTGTGTACGTGTTTGTGTTTAACTGCCTTGTATGTGAGGAAACAGCGTCTTTGTTTGTAGGGCATGGAATTTTAACAAGGTGCCAGACATCTGTGTGGAGACCTCCACCATTCTTCATAAATACCTTGGAATTAGTGCGTGTGAGACCAGCACCAGTACTCTTTATACCCATCTCTCGCCTTTACAGGTTTGCGATAGTTAAACTCGCTCACTACAAAAGAAGATGCTCGTTAAATTTTAACTGCAGCCAGAGGATGTAGATGTGGAAAGAGACAAGAAACTGGAGCTGACGAAGCTGATTTAGGTTTTCTGCCCAAAATGTAGGTTTAGCACAATTAGCCTTGGTGCTTCAAGTTTAACAAAAAAGTTTCTCTAATGCTGGCAGCTTGTCCCAAATCTGCCCTGAACATATATATTGACATGACTTCCTGTTATCAGTCTGGATCAAGAAAATTAAACATTTATTTTCAGTTCTGAAAATAAATGGAATTTTTGGGAAATGTCATTGATTCACAACAACTGTTTTTGTGCCGTCAGTGTCAGGACAAAACAACCTATTATTATGCAGTATTATTAAATCATTACTTTAATATCAGTCTCCATCTACTGGTTGTATTTTAGATGTTCTATCCTATTTATCTCATTCATTCTGTATCTGTTCTTATCTGTTTTAGTGTATTTTATTCTTATTCTTGCAATTTTTTTATAGCATGTATTTTACTTATATCTTTGTACAGCACTTTGCTTAAGTTGTTTTAAATGTGTTATATAAATAAACATGACCATGACCTTGTCCTCCAGAAACTTTTGAATTAAAATCAGTTCTGATTATAAATAGAAAATATTAATTTACTTTCTGTATTTTAACCCTGTGCCACTTTTTGATCTAATTTCACTGTGTTATCAAATAAAATAAAAAAATAATAACCCCCCCCCCCCCACACACAATTTCTTGGGATGCACTGTTATATTAGTATTTGCTGAGATATAATCTATAATTAATATTGGCATATATTGATTGATTGATACATTGATGACAGTGGCAGATGTTTATCTGTTCTATCATATTAAAGGTTTAAATCTGTGTTAATTCAAAGATAATGTGATTATGGACTGAAAGACTTTAACATAGGAACTATTTTTTATATCAATAATGAAGATTTCTTTGTTCAGGGGGATAAATAAGAATAAAAAAGAAAAGAAAGAAACAAAGTGGCATCGGACAAAATGTTACTTTAAAAGTCGTATCAATACCAGACAACAATTTTATAATCAGTGCATCCTTAATCACTTCTCTAACTGCACATACACACAAATCATTCGAGCTGCATGCAGTCCTCCACACAACACATCTCAAAATAATCGAAAGTCCAATATTCAAGCCACTGCTATGGATGTGAAAATTGAGTTAAATGATTTTATGTTGTAATTGCCAAGAGTTAAAAAAAAAAAAAAAAAAAAAAGACCTTGCCGTTTTAATAGGCTTAAATGGGCCGTTGTTGTCCATGAGGAGCTGAGGGTTAGTATTTTGGTCACTCATTTTATATAGATTTATTTTAAGAACTGGGGTAGAAATTGGAAAAACAGATTATTGAAAAACAAGAAGCCAAAAATGTCCCAAATGAGGCACAAAGGTTAAAAAATAATTGAATCTGAATTTATAATATACCATAATTAATGAGCCAGGCTGAATTATGTAATTTTGGTCAATTAAAAGCTGTTTAATAGCAGATTTTCTGTTTTTTTTTTATGTTTGGGACAAATAATTAAATAGAGATGTGTATTCAACAGAGAGGTTTTAATAAAAGCTAAAGTTATTGCTATTGTTGGCACCACACTGACACTTGGGGCCAGTGTACTGAATGAGTGGTGATCAATCATCATACATCTTACTAATTAAAAAGTCCTTATTAAAGTCCTGATTAAAAATGGATTAGGTGTTTTTTTATGGTTTTATATGAGGTAGTGGTCATGTCTCCAGGGGTTTTCATTGAAGTCCTCAGGCTAATATGTTTGCACAACACAGAGAGAACACAAGTGGTGTGTGCAATTGAATGTTTTGTTATTCTTCGGAAGAATGACTGTTCTGTAGGAGGATGGTGACGCCAGGAACAAGAGAGAAGAAACTTAAACAGCTGATGGTTAACTCTTCAGTTACCAAATGGTGTCCGTCATACAATGTGATTTCCCAGTTTTCCCAGTATCTATCTATCTATCTATCTATCTATCTATCTATCTATCTATCTATCTATCTATCTATCTATCTATCTATCTATCTATCTATCTATCTATCTATCTATCTATCTATCTATCTATCTATCTATCTATCTATCTCTAAATTCATCATAATTTCTATGCTTTATTGATGGGTCTAAGGCATTTGATAGAATCAACCATGAAAAATTATTTGCAAAATTGCTAGCTAGAGGTGTTCCCACATTCTTGGTTAGAATTTAAGTGTTTTGGTATGCACATCAAATGTTCCAGGTTAAATGGGACAATGTTGTATCTGCTCTATTTCATGTTGGCAATGGAGTCCGGCAAGGAGGAATCTTATCTCCTATTTTATTTAATTTGTACCTGGATGAAATGTCAAATCAGTCAAACAGGGCAAACACTGGATGTCTTGTGGGAAACACAATTGTCAACCATCTGATGTATGTGGATGATTTGGTCCTGCTCAGTCCATTTAGTGCTGGGTTGCAGCAGATGTTGAAGGTATTGCATAGACTATGACATCAAGTATAATGCTAAGAAAAGACAAATAATGATAGAAGTGCAGGGGACAGGAAATCAACTTTTCCAACCTTTTATTTGTCTGACAGTCCTCTTGATGTTTGTGAGGAAATTAAGTACCTTGGTCATGTCATATCCAATGACTGGACGGACAACAAAGACATCCATCGACAGCGCTGTTAGATTTATTCCCAAGCTAACATGCTGATAAGGAAGTTTTCTATGTGCTCTGATTCAGTGAAGTGTTCTCTATTTAGAACCTACATCACACCATTATACACTGCTCAACTGTGGTCAGACTATAAGAAAATAAGTTTGCAGAGGCTCAAGGTAGCCTATAATGATGCATTGAGGTTGCTGCTTCATGTCCCTCGGTGGCATAGTGCCAGTCAACTGTTTGTGACCACAGGAGTGCCAACTTGTGAGGCACTATTAAGACAGCTGATCTTTAGTTTTATGTGTCGCCTGGATGAATCAGAGAACCACATTATAGAAGCTCTAGTTAGCCCCCTGAAAAGCTGCTATCGTTTTACTTCTAAACTGAGACGGCATTGGTGCAATAGTTTGTATATTTTATAATGTGTTTAATTTTTTTTAATCTCCTTTTTATTCTTTTTTTTATCCTTTTTATTTTATTTATTCTGTATGTTGTGTGCTTGTGGTTTATGGACCTGTGTCTGCAATAAAGTCTATCTATCTATCTATCTATCTATCTATCTATCTATCTATCTATCTATCTATCTATCTATCTATCTATCTATCTATCTATCTATCTATCTATCTATCTATCTATCTATCTATCTATCTATCTATCTATCTATCCTAATAAACAAAACTTCTTCAGATTTACCTTCACTAGACTCTCACTTTACATCCACATAATTATAGCTGTAAAAATGTTAACATTTGTCAAGTTCCCTCGGACCCAATTTAACCCATAAAGACCCAAACATCCATCACTGACCAAAAACCATCTACTTATCTAAACTGGTTAATACCTGTTGATCCACTAATCCTATCAATACATGTCACTAATTGGTGTAAAATACAGGTTGTCATCTTTTCATGGTCATCAGATATGACCCATTTGGACGTTCAGAGGCTCCGTAGTGAACACAGAAACACCGTCATCTTCTATAGCATTGATTCACCAGTAAAACCCACAGACTTTCATAAATGACAGTGGATGGAAATGCTTGGTTTATTTTTTTGAAAAGGTCACCTATTCCATTTTTTTCTCTAATTTGATCTAACAACCTTTGAATTTACTCTGAGTCTTTATGAACATAGAATAGAATAGAATAGAATAGAATAGAATAGAATAGAGTACAGTGGGGCAAAAAAGTATTTAGTCAGCCACTGATTTTGCAAGTTCTCCTACTTAGAAAGATGAGAGAGGTCTGTAATTTTCATCAGAGGTACACTTCAACTATGAGAGACAAAATGAGAAAAAAAAAAGAATCAAAGAAATCACATCGTAGGATTTTTAAAGAATTTATTTGTAAATTATGGTGGAAAATAAGTATATGGTCACCCACAAACAAGCAAGATTTCTGGCTCTCACAGACCTGTAACTTCTTCTTTAAGAAGCTCTTCTGTCCTCCACTCGTTACCTGTATTAATGGCACCTGTTTGAACTCGTTATCTGTATAAAAGACACCTGTCCACAGTCTCAAACAGTCAGACTCCAAACTCAACCATGGTCAAAACCAAAGAGCTGCTGAAGGACACCAGGAAGAAAATTGTAGACCTGCGCCAGGCTGGGAAGAGTGAATCTACAATAGGCAAGCAGGTTGATGTGAATAAATCAACTGTGGGAGCAATTATAAGAAAATGGAAGACATACAAGACCATTGATAATCTCCCTCGATCTGGGGCCCCACGCAAGATCTCATCCCGTGGGGTCAAAATGATCATGAGAACGGTGAGCAAAAATCCCAGAACTACACGGAGGTACCTGATGAATGAACTGCAGAGAGCTGGGACCAAAGTAACACAGGCTACCATCAGTAACACACTACGCCGAGAGGGACTCAAATCCTGCAGTGCCAGGCGTGTCCCCCTGCTTAAGCCTGCTTAAGCCTGTTTGATGTTTGCCAGAGAGCGTATGGATGATCCAGAAGAGGACTGGGAGAATATCATGTGGTCAGATGAAACCAAAATAGAACTTTTTGGTAAAAACTCAACTCGTCATGTTTGGAGGAAGAAGAATGCTGAGTTGCATCCCAAGAACACCATACCTACTGTGAAGCATGGGGGTGGAAACCTCATGCTTTGGGGTTGTTTTTCTGCAAAGGGGACAGGACGACTGATCCGTGTTAAGAGAAGAATGAACGGGGCGATGTATCGTGAGATGCATGACTGGGTGTTCCAGCGTGACAATGATCCCAAACACACCACTCGGGCAACAAAGGAGTGGCTCCGTAAAAAGCATTTCAAGGTCCTGGAGTGGCCTAGCCAGTCTCCAGACCTCAACCCCATAGAAAATTTGTGGAGGGAGTTGAAAGTCCGTGTTGCCCAGCGACAGCCCCAAAACATCACTGCTCTAGAGGAGATCTGCATGGAGGAGTGGGCCAAAATACCAGCTACAGTGTGTGCAAACCTGGTGAAGACCAAATACTTATTTTCCACCATAATTTACAAATAAATTCTTTAAAAATCCTACAATGTGTTTTCCTGGATTTTTTTTCTCATTTTGTCTCTCATAGTTGAAGTGTACCTCTGATGAAAATTACAGACCTCTCATCTTTTTAAGTAGAACTTGCAAAATCAGTGGCTGACTAAATAATTTTTTTACCCCACTATAGAACAGAATAGAATAGAATAGAATAGAATAGAATAGAATAGAATAGATCTTTATTTTCACTTTTACAGAAACAATGAAAATGAACATTATTTTGCAGCAAAAACACTTAAAG
Source organism: Sphaeramia orbicularis (assembly GCF_902148855.1). Taxonomy (NCBI): domain Eukaryota; kingdom Metazoa; phylum Chordata; class Actinopteri; order Kurtiformes; family Apogonidae; genus Sphaeramia; species Sphaeramia orbicularis. Next base: position 6,615,109 of record NC_043959.1, read on the forward strand.
TGTAAAAAGACTGTATAAAAATATCACACAAAATTGTACTGAAAATATATACTGAAGAGTATTGACAATATACCAAAAATTACAAAGAAATACTAAAATATACAAAATGTGAACTCAATATTACAGATAAAAGAATTATATACAACATATAAGGATATACACAGGCAGTATGGGATATGTAAGGTAGGATTAAAAGACAAGGTGCATGCGTTGTGATTATTGCACTGAGGTAAGGTGAGTAGTGTGAACATCTACATGATCTGTAAATTAAATTAGAAAAAGCCTGGTTTACATTGAAAAAATGCAAAATACAGGGAATAACATGATAATAAATGGTAATAAATCACTTGAGAAAGGTTAAATAGATCTGCCACAAAAGTAGCACTGAGTCTTTATCAATATGGTTAGAGTTACATTTGAGCCATGCTTAAACAGATGTTTATGCCAAACAGAAGCCCAATGTCACCTCTGTGCTGACGATATCAGCTTGACTCTGTTTTTCCTATGCATGAGAGCAGGGGTCACCAATGTACAATCTATTTCTAGTATCACCGCCACCAAGTCTCCAAGCCAGTCATAAATGACTGGTCGGTCTGGAAGGGTCACTCTATCAGTGCATGTGCGTGCCATGTAGTGAGATGCAGAGCATCAAACCACACCAGTGGGAAATGTCCACTGACATCAAAGCAAATTTTCAAGTAGGGGCTGTCTTATAGACCTCAGATTTAAAATCCAAATAACTATGTTCTTGTCTGGCAAAAAAGTAATATTTCTTTCATATATTCTGATTCTGTTCCATCCTGCCCCAATGATGTGTCACTTGTAGCTGCAATCGCACTAAGGAGGACATCAGTATATTTCAGAGAGCAGGTCACCCTGATATTGGTAGTGTAATAGCTGCATAATATAAATATTTTGGTCTGTTTTAAGTGTATGAAATTTCAGTCAGATTTAGGGTTCCATGAAAAATGTTGGATGTAAAAGAGTTAAATACACATTTAATCTGTCAATGTTTCTAGTTTGAGGCATGGGGAAATTAACATCTGTCAGTCAGAAGTTGATGATTTGGGCGATCCTAAACAAGTTAGTCAAAGACCAGTGGTGATATATAAAAATATAGGCTGATGGTCTGCTTGCTAGGCGTTTCTGCCTGACGCACCTACACCAGTGCCTTTGTGCAAAAGTGTGCTGCCTCTGATCACCTCTGTGGGCATCACTGGGTAATCAGCTGGGGACCACCAGTCCTCCATGTTTTGCTCCTTTAACCACAGTACATCTCCCAGTGGCAGAGCAATGGCAGGGATAATTCCCTGCCATCCCCTGCTGATGCCATAGGTGTCGTTTGACCCCCAGCTCCTGACCGTCCTCCTTAACCACAACCAGAAGCTGCCTCTGCTTCCACTGCCAGATCTTTTATGGCGTTCTGACATGCTGCTCCTGTGCATCCCATATCACGGAGCAAACGAACGGTTGAGGACCCAACAAAGCCCCTACAACTCACTTCCATGGGGCATGTGATGGCATTCCAGCTAGCCTCCCTACACTCTTCTGCCAGGTCTGCATACTTGGAACGCTTCCACTCATTGGCAGCCTCCATACCCTCCTCTCATGGGACAGTGAGTTCTACCAGCAGGATGGTCTTGCATGACTCTGACCACATGATCAGGTCTGGCCATAGTGGTGTTTCTACTATCTTCCTTGGGAACTGGAGTTGTCTTCCCAGGTTGACCCTCAAGGTCCATTCACTGCTGGGTGAGAGGAGTCTTGGTGCTCCTCTCTGGTGAGGGAGGTTGATGTGTTCTCCTGCCCTTGCAAACAGGATGAGTGGTCTCACTGGAGCGGAAGGTCTGCTGTTGGCCTCCTTTCTGCATGACTCTGCCACCTCTGCCAGATTCCTCAGCACTAGGTCATGTCACCACCTATGGGACAATGCTGTCCTGCAGCCTGACAGGATATGCAGGAGGCTTGCGTTGATGGTATCGCAAAGGGGGCAGGTCTCTTCAGCACTGAACCATTGGTGGAGGTTTTGAGGACAAGAGAGGGTGTCATAAGTGCATCTGATCAGGATGCTGAGCCTGGCTTGGGGAGTCTTCCACATGTCGAACTTCCCATGACATCCAGCCTCCTTGCCAACTCCGAGACACTGCCTTGATGTTAAGTCTCTCCTGCTCTATCCTTGTCACTTTTGCCACCACCATGGCTCTCCATTGTTCAGTGGAGTCCTTCGATCAGAACAGGGGGGTTCAGGCTGAGCCCGGTTCAACCCCCCCTGGACTCTGCCAACTACCTCACAGTGTTTTGGCCTGCTGATTGCCACATCAACTTCCTGCTGGGCTTTCAGCTTCCTCCCTGTCCATATCTGGGTACCAGCTGCTCTCACCAGTTGGTCAGTGGATTCCCTCAGCTCCAGTACCTTCCAAGCCTTCTCCTGCTTATGTCCCAGGCTGATGGATCACAGTGGCAGTTTTAGTGTGTTCCTGTCGAATAAGCCTACTTCTGACAGGCATCTCGGCAGCCCCAGCCACTTCCTGCCAACTTGTGTAGAGTAGAGTAGAATAGAGTAGAGTAGAGTAGAGTAGAGACCTAAAGTTATCATCCATCCATCCATCCATCCATCCATCCATCCATCCATTCATTATCTTTATCCGGGGCTGGGTCACGGGGGTAACAGTCTAAGCAGGGATGCCCAGACTTCCCTCTCCCCAGACACCTCCTCCAGCTCTTCCGGGGGACCCCGAGGTGTTTCCAGGCCAGCTGAGAGACATAGTCTCTCCAACGTGTCCTGGGTCTTCCCCTAGGTCTCCTCCCGGTGGGACATGCCTGGAACACCTCCCCAGGGAGGCGTCCAGGAGGCATCCGAAACAGATGCCCGAGCCACCTCAGCTGGCCCCTCTCGATGCGGAGGAGCAGCGGCTGTACTCCGAGCTCCTCCCTGGTCACTGAGCTCCTCACCCTATCCCTAAGGGTGTACCCAGCCACCCTGTGGAGGAAACTCATTTTGACCACTTGTATCCGGGATCTTGTCCTTTCGGTCATGACCCAAAGCTCATGACCATAGGTGAGGGTAGGAACGTAGACTGACGGGTAAATCGAGAGCTTCGCCTCTCGGCTCAGCTCCTTCTTCACCACAACAGACCGATACAACGACCACATCACTGCAGACGCTGCACCGATCCGTCTGTCAGTTTCACGCTCCATCCTTCCCTCACTCGTGAACAAGACTCCAAGATACTTAAACTCCTCCACTTGGGGCAAAGACTCCCCACCGACCCGGAGAGGGCAAACCACCTTTTTCCGGTTGAGAACCATGGCCTCGGATTTGGAGGTGCTGATCCTCATCCCACTCACTTCACACTTGGCTGCAAACCACCCCAGAGCACGCTGAAGGTCCAGGTTTGATGAGGCCAGCAGGACAACGTCATCTGCAAAAAGCAGAGACGAAATCCTGTAGTCCCCAAACCTCCAGCCCCTGGCTGCGCCTAGAAATTCTGTCCATAAAAATTATGAACAGAACTGGTGACAAAGGGCAGCCCTGTCGGAGTCCAACATGCACCTGGAACAGATCTGACTTACTGCCGGCAATGCGAACCAGGCTCCTGCTTTGGCCATACAAGGACCGGACTGCCCTTCGCAAAGGGCCCCAGACCCCATACTCCCAAAGCACCCCCCACAGGATATCACGAGGGACACGGTCAAACGCCTTCTCCAAATCCACAAAACACATGTGGACTGATTGGGCGAACTCCCGTGAACCCTCGAGCACCTGATGGAGAGTGGAGAGCTGGTCCAGTGTTCTGCGACTGGGACGAAAACCGCATTGTTCCTCCTGGATCCGAGGTTCGACTATCGGTCAGATCCTCCTCTCCAGTACCCTGGAATAGACTTTCCCCAGGAGGCTGAGGAGTGTGATCACCCTGTAGTTGGAGCACATCCTCCGGTCCCCCTTCTTAAAAAAGGGGACCACCACCCCGGTCTGCCAATCCGGAGGTACTGTCCCCGACTGCCACGCAATGTTACAGAGATGTGTCAACCAAGACAGTCCCTGCACATCCAGAGACTTAAGGTACTTAGGGTGAATCTCATCCACCCCCGGAGCCCTGCCACCGAGGAGCTTGCCAACCACCTTGGTGATTTCAGCTTGGGTGATGGATGAGTCCACCTCTGAGACCTCAGCCTCTGCTTCCTCCATGGAAGGCGTGACAGCGGGATTGAGGAGATCCTCAAAGTATTCTGTCCACCGTCCGACAACATCCCCAGTTGAGGTCAGCAGCTCCCCACTTACACTGTAAACAGTGTTGGTGGCACACTGCTTTCCCCTCCTGAGGCGCCGGATGGTTTGCCAGAATTTCCTCGAGACCGACTGATAGTCCTCCTCCATGGCCTCCCCAGACTCCACCCAGACCCGAGTTTTTGCCTCCACAACCACTCGGGCTGCTGCACGCCTGGCCTGCCAGTACCCATCAGCTGCCTCGGGAGTCCCACGGGCCAGCAAGGCCCAATAAGACTCCTTCTTCAGCTTGACAGAATCCCTTACTTCCGGGGTCCACCACCGGGTTCAGGAATTGCTGCCACGACAGGCACTGGCGACCCTGTGACCACAGCTCCGAGCAGCCGCTTCGACAACGGAGGTGGAGAACATGGTCCACTCGGACTCAATGTCCCCAGCGTCCCCCGGGATCTGGGAGAAGCTCTCCCGGAGGTGGAAGCTGAAGACCGCGCTGACATCAGGCTCTGCCAGACGTTCCCAGCAGACCCTCACAACACGTTTGTGCCTGCCAAGTCAGTTCGGTTTCTTCCTTCGCCAGCGGATCCAACTCACCACCAGGTAGTGATCGGTTGACAGCTCTGCCCCTCTCTTCACCCGAGTGTCCAAAACGTGCGGCCGGAGGTCTGATGATACGACAACAAAGTCAATCATCGACCTCCGGCCTAGGGTGTCCTGGTGCCAAGTGCACTTATGGACATCCTTGTGTTCGAACATGGTGTTTGTTATGGACAAACTGTGACTAGCACAGAAGTCCAATAACAAAACACCACTCGGGTTCAGATTAGGGAGGCTTTTCCTCCCCATCACCCCCCTCCAGGTCTCACTGTCATTGCCCACGTGGGCATTGAAGTCACCCAGGAGAACAATGGAGTCCCCAGTCGGAGCACCATCCAGCATCCCTCCCAGGGACTCCAAGAAGGCCGGGTACTCTGCACTGCTGTTCGGCCTGTAGGCCGAGACAACAGTGAGGCACTTGTCCCCGACCTGAAGGTGCAGGGACGCGACACTCTCATTCACCGGGGTGAACTCCAACACATGGCGCCTGAGCTGAGGGGCTATGAGCAAGCCCACGCCAGCCCGCCGCCTCTCACTGTGGGCAACGCCAGAGAAGTGGAGAGTCCAGCCCCTTTCAAGGGGTTGGGTTCCAGAGCCCAAGCTGTGTGTGGAGGTGACCCCGACTATATCTAGACGGTATCTCTCAACCTCCCTCACAAGCTCTGCCACCCTCCCCCCACCCCCCCAGCGAAGTGACATTCCATGTCCCAAGAGTGCGTCCGGGGAACGGGTTGTCAGGCTCCCTGCCGTCGACTGCCACCCAATCCACATAGCACCCAGCCCCTACGATTCCCTCGGTGGGTGGTGAGTCCACCGGAGGGCGGGCCCACGTCGCTCCTTCGGACTGGGCCTGGCCGGACCCTGTGGGCATAGGCCCGGCCCCCAGGCGCTCGCATTCGAGCCCCAACCCCAGGCCTGGCTCCAGGGTGGGGCCCCGGCTGCGCCATAGTGGGCGACGTCACGTTCTTCTGTTGTTTTTTTTTATCATAGGGGCTTCTGAACTGCTCTTAGTCTGGCCCGTCACCCAGGACCTGTTTGCCCTGGGAGACCCTACCAGAGGCATAAAGCCCCCGACAACATAGCTCCTGGGATCATTTGGGCACTCAAACTCCCCCACCACGATAAGGTTCAAGGGGGAACTAAAGTTATCAAGTATACATTATTCTAATAGAACTGTTTTGGTTTTTTACCCTTTGGTCAAGGGGTATTGTAATTGTTTTGTCGTCTGTCTGTCTGTCTGTCTATCCATTCAATGATGTAATTGCATTATCTGAAGAATACATTGAGATATCTGCACCAAATTTATACTGTGGATGCATCTTGGCATGGAGCAAAAGCCTACTGAAAATAAGTGACCTTGACCTACTTTTTCAAGGTCAAATGGCCCTGTGCCATGTGCAATAGTGATATCTGAGTACTTTCAAATATAAATATGTATGTAATAAGTTTTACACAAAGACAATCTAATCTAAATTATAGGGCAATAACTTTTCAACAGAATCATACACTATATTTGGCTGAGGGGTATTAAAAGTATGTGGCACGTTATGTGTCCACCTGTTGTGTAATCAGGTGTGGAATGAATGCATGGATAGGGAACTTTATTTCCTCTTCCATCAAAACTAATGCATTAGGCTCAGACTGCGAAGAAAATCATCAGACAGAAAGGTCATAGTGGTATCCCTCTGACCTTTACATACACAGAAAGACCTCTTATAATTCATTTAATCTTCTGTTCACCCAGTGTGACTGCTACTATCAGGCAAACACAACCCAAATTGTCATTCCAATGGTGTAATAAACATAATGTCATCCACATTCTGATTTCATTACAGGGGAACATGATTTGCCATTTGAGGATCCAACACATTTTTGCCTTTCCTCAAAGGGAATTAGTCAATTGGCATAGATGGTAGATTTACAGAACCCATGATTGTTGACCAGTGACCAGCTAAAACCATATATCACTTACACATAACACACAAATTAAGAAATGTTGATGTAGACTAATGAAGTTTGGATTTGTTAGTTTGCAGAGGTGTACAATGGTAATAATTTTCTTTTTTTTTTTTTTTTTTTTCACTAAATGTATTGATTAATCTATTCTTAACATTAAAAACAGGCAGTATTGTGGTATTCCTTTTATGTTCCCTTGTTTTAATGTAACAACAATTCTGTGTTCTTGCACACTAAAATACTTTAATAAGGAGAAAACTGCAGCTAACTGTAACTCATAATGTTGCATTTATGGTGAACACAACTGCTGGGTGAGAATCATCTGCTGGATATAGACATTTTTAACCCCTCCCAACACTTTAACAGTGCTCATTAAACATCCCTTTAACTTTTTGTATTTCAGCTCTCACATCTCCTAAGAAATGCTTGAACAAAGCTCTGTCCTGAAATAACCTGAAACGCCTTGGAGACCATTTTTAAAGGCGGTTTCCACAAGAATGATCGTTCAGTTCCTCTGCCTGCACCTTCTGTTGCTAGGCAATAGAACTTTAACCCCCTCCCCCTTTGCTGGGGTTAAAGGTTGCTAAGGTAACCTTTACACCAAATGACACCACAACCTTTCACAGTTGAAGCAACAAGGGAAGAGGAAATATGAACACAGGTTTTCTCTTTGCTGCTCATTTGTATTGCTTAATTATTGCTGAAGTAATATTAAATATTTAAGAAAAAATGGATAATCTGCAACTGTACAACTACTTAGTGTACATAAGAAAGCTGCAGGTATGAAATAGTCTTCATATAACAACTGTGCACTACAACTCAATACAAATGCAATAAATAAATAAAATATAAAGAGCAAAAGTAAGATCAAAGCTTCATCATAGAACTAAACCTCTAAAATGCGATAATGGTTTAGTACATGTAAAAAAGCTATTTGTAATTTTTTTTTTTTTTTTATGCTGAAAATCAAATAACATATCTTTAACAGTTAGCATGTTAACCAGTCTACCTGCTATGTCCCAATATCATGCTGAACTTGCATTGTTTTCCCCAGACTGCTAAGCTGCTTATGTAGCAACAGCTTATGATGGTATGAAAATACAGACAGTATTCATAGCTGTACTAAACCAGCTCTACATTGCAGTTGAGAGCAGCCAATTTTATTTTTTATTATTTTTAAACAGCCAGATATTCAAAACCAACCTTTCTTTGCTGCTTTACATCTTCACAGTATTACAACATGAACCATACAGAAAAGCAAATGAATTGATTTCATTTTTTTTATGTTACTGTGCAGTGGCGGCTGGTGAAATAATTTTTTGGTGGGGTGCAGTCAGTTTTTGGATGCACTATAACCACATATACGCCAAAGCACATGCACCACTATTTTAAAATATAAATTTCGATTTATATAAAAAATACACAGTATGTGTTTTCAGTCAATTATTTTTGTATGTAAATTTCAACCATCTATCCTTCAAACAGGCACTTTTTTTCTATAACTCTATTATATAAGTCTTGTCCCTGACAAGGGTCTTTTCCATTAATAATATGGACAGCGCATTTAGACCAAAGGTTAAAGTAGTGCTGGTAGGTTGCTGGCATTAAAAATATAGAAAATCAGTGGCTTAAAGCTGTTATCACGCACCCTGGGAACCAAACACCAACCTTCCGCTTCAAAGTCAGTAGTGTTACCCACTGAGCTATCCTGCTGCTAGCTTCCTTTGTAGTAGTATTACTTAGAGACCTATTCTCTGGTTGCATTTCTAAGGAAGGTCTTGATTCTTTTTGGAATGTGACGTTTACTCCTGAGGGTCATGCTTGGGTGCTAATTTTTGCGCTCTGAGGCTCTCCTTCACATTTGGCTACGAACTGCCCCAGCAAGAGCTGAAGGTCACTGCTTGATGGAACTAAGAGAACCACATCATCCACAAAAAGCAGAGACAAGATCCTCCCGCCATTAAACTCGACCCCCTCTACATCTGACTGTGCCTAGAAATTCTATCCATAAAAGTTCTGAACAGAACCGGTGACAAAGGGCAGCCCTGGTGGAGTCCAGCCTTCACCGGGAACATGTCCGACTTACTACTGGCTATGCGGACCAAACTTGCACTCCTTTGGTACAGCCTGGGGTGAAGATCAGCACCTCCTAGTCTGAGGCCATGGTCGTCAGCTGGAAAAGGGTGGAGTGCCCACTCTAGGTTGGGAGGGAGTCCTACCTCAGGTGGAGGAGTTTAAGTATCTCTGGGATCTTGCTCACGAGTTAGGGTAGAATGGAGCAGGAGATCAACAGCATCTGCAGTGATGCGGATGCTAAACCAGTCTGCTGTGGTGAAGAGGGAGCTAAGTCGAAAGGCAAAGATCTTGATTTACTGGTTGATCTCCTTTCCAACCCTCACCTATGGTCATGTCCTCTGGGTAATGACCGAAACAATGAGGTTGTGGGTATAAGCGGCCAAAATGAGTTTCCTCTGCAGGGTGGCCAGGCTCAGTCTTAGAGATAGGGTGAGAAGCTCGGACATCTGGGAGGGACTTGGAGTAGAGCACTGGTTCTCCACGTCAAGAGGAGCCAGTTGAGGTGGTTCGCACATCTATCTAGTGAGCATACCACCCGGACTCCTCCCTGGGGAGGTGTTTCAGGTGTGTCCAACCGGGAAGAGACCACAAGGCCGACCCAGAACATGTTGGAAGGGTTATATCTCTCAGCCATGTTGCAGATTCATTGTATAATGTATACAGTCTTTGTTATAAAATATCCATGTCATAAATGGGTTGATGGTTGATGAGGTTAAAATATACCTCAAAAATTTGGATTCTTGTTTCCACCATTATTTATTTCAAAGGTCTGAGATGCAGTTTGGAAAATGAATTAACAATGAGTCCAGATACTCAATCAGCACCATGTTCAGGACAGCCATCAAATATGGCAGATTTAGAAATGAAAATGTGTTGTTTGTTTTGGATCAGCCAGAAACCAATGCCCTATCTAGCCTTGAGTTCAGATCCAGACCATCTTGTAGGAAATGATAGATACCTACTTTAAAATTTTCAAGTCAAAATATGCTGTAGTTTTTGAGTTACAGGTGCAGACAGGTATGCAGACAGATGAGGGGGATAAAAAGGGTGATAATACATCCTACAACATACCAAAATATGTTCATCCCTTTTTAACTGAAGAGGTGTAAACAGTTTCTTTAAGACATGGCAAAAATGACCATATTACAAGCAACATTAATGTTAATTGTGACAGGTGTCAAAGTTGTGTATACAACCATATAGAGTTAGTGCATTTACAAAGTCATAACTGTAACTTTGAAGATTTTGTATTTTTGTGTATGACTTGCACTTCTTGTGTGCAGTTGTCAGCTCACTTTGCTTCACTTTACCTTTTCATTGATTTACTGCACTTTTTGAAATGTGACAAACTTGAAAAACCCTGCAGCTTTATTGGATATTCTGTCAAATATTGAACAAGTGCTCATATTGTGCTGTGCTCTCCTTCTTGTAACAAAAGTGGTGTAGAAACTAGTGTGTGTGTGTGTGTGTTCATTTGTGTGTGTGTGTGTGTGTGTGTCTACTTTACTAGATTTTTCTGTCTGTGGTTGATCGTTGCAGAATGTCAACCTTTAAAAGAAGCACTCCCCTATTGATTCATAGTAGCTGGCATCGCTGATTAGATTTCCCACCACCATTTAAATCAGGTGTATTGAAATACATCATAATGGGGCTGATTTACACACACACACATACACACACACACACACACACACACACACAATTAGAAAGGAAGAAATAAAAAACGTACAAAATCAGCCCTAAAGCAGATGGTGTATAGCTTTTCACTGCTTTAAAGTGGGATTTGTTTTTTGTTATAATGATGTGTCGAGCACCTGCAAAGTAGTATACAAGAGATTAGACTGCTGTCGTATGCGCATAAAAACTAGAGAATTATCTTTCCTTTTGCTGTCAGTCTGAAGAGATAGGCAGACAGATCTGGGTCAGTCTACATGATAACTCTACATAATCATCCAAACAGATAGATTAAATATCATTGGACAGGAAACTGGGGTTCATTTCACTATCAAGTTTTGCATCATTGCATGTGTGTGTAGTAGTAGAAAACATTTGCATCAGTCATGGGCCCTGAAGGCTGATTGTCACTTAAGGCATTCATCACTGATAAATCATTCAAACACATTCAAATACGTTATCAATCAAACTCAAACTGCCTTCACACTCTGTCATCGTGGTGGTACAAAGAACCCAGATCTTACAGAGATTATTTCTACTGAATGAACATCCTCATCACTTGTCTGTCATCTGTGGCCTTTTTCTTGCTTCTGCAGCTTTGTAACAACCTTTAACGGAAGCAAGTCTACTAAGTCTAGTCAAGTCTACTACTTGTATGCTGTGCATACTTAGGTGTGTTAGGTGTTTTCAGGTTATTGTATTATATACAGTACTTGTATTGTACATATATATATAGATATATATAGATATATATATCTTCTATTCTGTTTATTATTTATTTGTTCCATTGATGACTGTTTGTGGGATGTTCATGCGATGGGTCAGAGTGTTTTTCTTCTTGTACTGCTGCTGTTGTAACAAAGCAATTTCCTGCAAAGGATCAATAAAGTATCTATCTATCTATCTATCTATCTATCTATCTATCTATCTATCTATCTATCTATCTATCTATCTATCTATCTATCTATCTATCTATCTATCTATCTAAAGCATTCTCAGAGAAATCACTTACATGTGCAAGTAATGACAGTAATAAACAATACAAGCTAAATTACAATAAAATACAACAGAATGAGAAAGAGTTATTCATGATGACGTTACTGTTCCCTCTCAATTATCAAAATCATTTTCAAGTTTGATTAACCTTTTCAGATTCAATGATGTGCAAGTTACATCTGTGTTTTATGTATTTCTTACTTTTCTCGGCTGTAAAACATACTTATGCATGTATTTATTTATTAGGGATAGTCCATATTAACCCTTAGGGGTCCACAGTCAAGGCCCTGTGACTGAATCACATGACATTTTCAACATGTCGTAGTGTCGGAAGTCGGTCATGTAGATCACTAGGAACAATTGCATTCAAAGTGCGGAAACACTCTCCCACTTTTTATTTAGGGCGGGGGCGTTAGATTTCTGACCATATCTTTGTCATTTTTTGTCTTTTCTCAAAATGGAAAAAAACTGGCAGAATCTGCGGATTCTAATCCACAGACTGCATTAGTATTACAGGTAAGGGTGAGAATGACCCCCACCTGAACCGGATGCGGAAACTGGGGCACCCCTGCTGGGTGTGGGCGTGGGACGCAAGCTGGGGGCTGATCACCCTGTAGCTGGCCGCAGGGTGTATAGTGTGAATAGCCGAAACACCCTCTAATCCGGAGGAACACTACTGATGATGTATCCCCCCTGCGTGCCCTGGGGGGGGGGTCCTGTTCCCTGTGTTGGGCCTGGGCTGTACACAAGCCTTCTGGTTGCATCTCCACTGTATGCAATATTCACCAATGAACTTTTGTACATACTCGCACAAAGGATATCAACTTCTTATCCTGTGTTTCATGGATGCTTCAGAATCCAAAGTCTGGTTATGTCCTCCAGTAACACTATGGTTGAAATTTTGAATTTCAGGGCATTTCTATGAGTGACCTATAAAGTGTGCAATGAACAGGTTCAGTATTGTTTTGACTGTATTCCAGGAACTGCTTTGTTTTGATGATCCTGAGGTCTGTTTGAGCTGTTACACTTGACAACCTAAGTGTTTATTACAATGGCAGTTCATGGAGAATAAAACTGATGTGAAGGCTTTAAACATGGAGACATTAATAGATTGGGGCTCAGAGTGTTTGAGCGTGTCTCTCATGGGCAGTGCAGTAGACAGTTGCCAACAGAAGAACTCTTAAGTGTTGCCATTGGTCAGATGTGGCACTCAGAGCTGGAGCAGATGCCTTCAGGCTGTTCAACTGTGAGATTTTTAGTTGTAAACATGATCAAAGAGCAGACTGAGTCACGGTTGGGTCCTAAAGAGCAGTCTGTTTTCAGAAGCTCAAACTGTCAGACTTGTCTTTGGGTTTGGAAAAACGTGTCCACACTCTGTTTCAGTGTCCGCTGTAACCTTTTCCCGCAGGTCTTATTTACAAAGCATGGTCTAAATAACATGGGCTAGTATCTGGAAGTATACCACATTTGCTAACATGACAGGAGCTGTCATTATGTTACAGTAACTTCTGTAGATCTAGATGAGCCATGGAAGAGGAGTTTATCATTACAACAAAGTATTTCCAGATGGCTGAGTTTAATGAGTCTGTTTAATATTCTCCTGAGATTGAAGGCTGTCTGTCTGTCTGTATATGAGGTGGGATTTATTTTCAGGTGAGATGCTGCAGAGTGGAGAAGTATCTCTAAATCAGCAGGCTTCAATTGAAAGAAAAGATCTCCTTACCTAATAAAAGCTCTGCGGCTGCCTTTTCACACACACAGATGCATGCAGCTCTATTGTACACATGCATTTCTTTTCATAAAATGGAAATAGAGGTTTTTCTAAATGTCTGATTTGAATAAACTTTTTTTCTCCTGAACTCCACCAACACCAACAACATTTTTCAAGTAGCAGAGACTAAGATCAAACCTCCCTCTTGTAAAATGAGTCTTTTTCATAGTAATATCTCAAGGCAGTTGAGGGAATAAAAGCATAAGAACACATCTTCCTTCACTGTCCTCCTTTATGTTTGATTTTAAAACCTCAGGTCAGCGATGACCTATTTGTAGGATAATATTAGGGTAATATTTGGGCTGATTTGATGTAGGTTGTGTTTTGTCCACATGCTTAACACAGAAACTTGAGGATATTGGCTTTTAAATGAAGTCTAATACATCCATTTAGACCCATTCTTCTTTTTGGTCAGGTGTGGCTCAGGAAGAGTCCACAAATTGGGGGGGTTAGTGGTTTGAGCCCCAGCTTTTATCCACATTAGAACTGTTATTGGGCATTGTACGACACTCCAGATCATCCCTAGTGGCTGAAGCTGTGTGAATGTGTTTGTTTGTACAAGTCCAACTTCCATTTTGTTGTAATCCAGACTCTAACCCTAAAGGCTCAGCAGTCATTTTACCCACGCGGTGCAACACTGATCTAATCCTACTATAATGGACGTTTCTGTGTCCGGCGCATGTTTGTCCGACGCGTGTGTGTCCGATCAATTTCCCATGTTGCAGCACGGGAGGGTGTACGGGTGCAAAGCCGAGAGGGCGCTATCGTACAATGGCACCACGGGTACAATGCCGCTAGTAAATATAATTTACTGAATCACAGTCAGTACGACACAGTGGTGCATCCTCACAGCAAGAAGGTCCTGGGTTCAATTCCAACACCAGCTAATGAGGGGGCTTTCTGTGTGGAATTTGCATGTTCTCCCCATGTTTGCATGGGTTCTCTCCAAGTACTCTGGTTTCCTCCCACCGTCCATAGACATGCATTAGTAGTAGGGGTGTAACAGTGCACTTGTTTCAATACAGAGGTGTACTGAACGAATACATGTAGCCTATGTGAAGAACGCAAACACTCGGGAAGCAGGGTGGCGATGGCTGCAAGTAGAACCCATGTGCAGGGTTTCCTCTACACTGTAAAAAAGAAAAAGGTGAGAAAACGTAAAACACCAAGGCAATGTGATGCAAGAGATTTTTGACTTTTCTCAAAGTTGACTTCTCATTGTCCCAACTTTCTTTTCAAAGTTATGAAAGTTGATTCAACTATTAATCACTTGTTGTTACAACTTAAAACTGTGAGTTAAAACAAATACATTCATTTATTCATTATCCTCCGCTTTATCCGGGACCGGGTTGCGGGGGTAACAGTCTAAGCAGGGATGCCCGGACTTCCCTCTCCCCAGATACCTCCTCCAGCTCTTCTGGTGGGACCCCGAGGCGTTCCCAGGCCAGCTGAGAGACATAGTCTCTCCAGCGTGTCCTAGGTCTTCCCCGAGGTCTCCTCCCGGTGGGACATGCCCAGAACACCTTCCCTGGGAAGCGTCCAGGGGGCATCTGAAACAGATGCCCAAGCCACCTCAGCTGGCCCCTCTCGATGTGGAGGAGCAGCGGCTCTACTCCGAGCTCCTCCCTGGTGACTGAGCTCCTCACCCTATACCTAAGGGTGTGCCCAGCCACCCTACGGAGGAAGCTCATTTCGACCGCTTGTATCCGGGATCTTGTCCTTTCGGTCATGACCCAAAGCTCATGACCATAGGTGAGGGCAGGAACATAAATTGACCGGTAAATCGAGAGCTTCACCTCTCAGCTCAGCTCCTTCTTCACCACAACAGACCGACCGGTACAACGACCGCATCACTGCAGACACTGCACCGATCCATCTGTCAATCTCACGCTCCATCCTTCCCTCACTTGTGGACAAGACCCCAAGATTATTGAACTCCTCCACTTGGGGCAAGGGCTCCCCACCAACCTGGAGAGGGCAAACCCCCTTTTTCCGGTTGAGAATCATGGCCTCGGATTTGGAGGTGCTGATCCTCATCCCACTCACTTCACACTCAGCTGCAAACCACCCCAGGGCACGCTGTAGGTCCAGGCTCGATGAGGCCAACAGGACAACATCATCCACAAAAAGCAGAGATGAAATCCTGTGGTCCCCAAATCGGACCCCCTCCGGCCCCTGGCTGTGCCTAGAAATTCTGTCCATAAAAATTATGAACAGAACCGGTGACAAAGGGCAGCCCTGCCGGAGTCCAACATGCACCTGGAACAGGTCTGACTTACTTACAATGCGAACCAGGTTCCTGCTTCGGTCATACAAGGACCAGACTGCCCTTAACAGAGGGCCCTGGACCCCATACTCCTGAAGCACCCCCCACAGGATATCACGAGGGACACGGTCGAACGCCTTCTCCAAATCCACAAAACACATGTGGACTGCTTGGGCGAACTCCCATGAACCCTCGAGCACCCGATGGAGGGTATAGAGCTGGTCCAGTGTTCCCTGACCAGGACGAAAACTGCATCGATCCTCCTGGATCCGAGGTTCGACTATCAGTCGGATCCTCCTCTCCAGTACACTGGAATAGACTTTCCCTGGGAGGCTGAGGAGTGTGATCCCTCTGTAGTTGGAGCACATCCTCCGGTCCCCCTTCTCAAAAATATTAATTTTATTAATTTTATTAATTTTATATTATCAGTACAAAAAACTTGACTTAGCTAGTTAAACAAACACACATTTCTGCTTTATAAAAAACATCAAGTTTCAAGTTAAAACAACTCACAACATTACATTATCCATTCAAAAAACCTTGCTTTCTTTTATCAAAGGAACATTCCATTATTACAGATGAGAGGTAGGCCTACCTTTAGGACAGAGGTAGGCAAATCCAGTCCTTGAGGGCTGGTATCATTCATGTTTTAGAGGTTTCCCTCTTCCAGGTGTGCTGAAAGAGGGAAACCTCTAAAGCATGCAGGATACCAGCCCTCAAGGACTGGATTTGAATAGCCCTGCTTTAGGAGAAGCCAAATCTTTGGGAGGAGTTGGGGTTTCCACACTAGTATGAGCAAAGCCTCTCTGACTCAGGGTGTTTTAAGATGGTTGCTCCAGGAACAGGTGTTCTGGGTGTTGGGACCTTTTACCCCATTGGTGGAAGAGGCTTTGGCACACCTGTGTGGCCTGATTGCTGTATGACATTCTAAATAGGTACCATGAAGGAGGGGAATGGGTAACACTGTTGCGATGACCCCCCCTGCCTGGTCCAACTGACCAGCTCTTTGAGTTGAAGAGCAAAAATAAGTGGACATAACTAAATGGGGTTGTAATGTTTTGCAGTGTATATAAATAAAGGAAAATGTATGTTGCTGTAATTATATTTGAAAAATGCTCAATAAATAGATATTGAATAAAACAAAGCACAACTGAATGTTATCTGGAATCTTATTTATTTTGTGCCAAGAGCTCCCTTCTTAGACTGGTACAGTTTCAGCACGCTGTAAAAACGATGTTTCCCTCTTCCACCACACCTGACAGTCGTTATCAGGCTTCTGCAAAGCTTGATGATAGGCTTATCATTTGAATCAGGTGTTGCTGGAAGAGGGATCCATCTAAAACATGCAGGAAAGTGGCTCTCCAGGATCAGGGTTGGTGACCCCTGGTCTAGTTCACACTTGTTCAGACCATGTGTGGATGTGCATGTCAGTCATCTATGGGGTTTCCCACTGGTTCTCAACTTCACTCATAATATCTACTCAAAAGTTGATAATCTTTGTTGTGCTGTTTAGAAAATCTTAGGACAACAATGAGAAAAATTTGCTGAGCAGACGAGTTTTTGTAGGTTGTGAATGGAAAGCTTTATTTCTGAGTCAGTTTAATTTGAAAACTTTAATGAAATCAGCAATTACTAGTTATTGTTTTTACAGTGTATATACACTCAGCAGCTGTGAATTCTCTGTGCCACTGCAAAAAAACCCCAAAACAAAACATGACAACAGAGAGCATAACAGAGGCACAGAAGCTGGGTCAGATGTTCGAAGTCTGTTAAGTTTCATTTTCGGTTTTCAGAATATTACAGCTTTGTTGGACAAAAGAGTCCACAGGTTCCTTTACAGCAAAATGGTTTTTATTTTCAACTTAAGTTGGCAAAATCAATTGAACCTGCTCCTCTTCTCTTTCACCATGCATCTGCTGCAGTGTTACTGTGAGGTTACGTTCACAGCACCTCAAGGAATCCTGTGAGGTGTTCACAAACACTCCATAAACGAACACTGAACATTCAAAAATACAGAAATTCACAACATGTGGGGTGCCTGTTAATGCACAGATTACTGAACAATATTTTGTAGAAGTGTCCCGTGTCCCACAGGTAGTTACAGAGCACACCCCCCATACCCCCCCTTTCACTGGTGTCCTTCACTGTACCAAAAATGTATTGAACCAAAGACCCCTGTACCAAAAATGTACTGAACCGAAATTTTTCTGTGCCGTTACAGCCCTAACTAGTAGGTTAATTGGTTAATCTAAATTGCCCATAGGCGTGAATGTGGAAGTGATTGGTTGTTCGTTTCTTTATGTCAGCCCTGTGATGAGCTGGCGACATGTCCAGGGTGTACCCCGCCTTCGCCCGAAACATACCTGGGATAGGCTCCAGCACCTCTGTGACCCTCTTAAGGGTAAAGCAGTTCAGAAGATGATTGAATGAATGACAATGAAAGGTTAAAGTACATTTACAAGAACACAACAAGATCAGCACACATTATCTACCTGCGCCACTATATTAACAATGAAGTTTAGCTGATTATTGCACTGTATTTATACGTACAGTAAAATTTATACAGTCGAAGGGGAAGAAAAAAATGAATACCCAGTTGTGACTCAGGAAAACAGGCCAGTTTAGGAGGACAATTTTGCAAAGACTCTTGAGGTCAGTATTTTTAGTTATATACACTTATTGTGGGGATGGATGTTGTGATGTCATGATCATTGTGTCATTTCATACTGACTTCTCATTTCTTGTAAATTGGATACACGTAGATCAGAGCAGCAGGTATATTGTGAGATCAAATTCAGCTATTTTTAGTCACAAGATTGGGTCAACAGCCATTTATGTGCCTGTCACTGTGCAATGTATCCATGCCCAAAGATCTAGCTACATTCTGTCACATTTTGACTGTCAAGAAAGTGGCTGAATATTTGAAAGAGTGAAGTTGTCCCCCACCAGTGACGAAAATTTCATCTCGACACAGACAGCTAGGTTTACAGTTGAGATTAGATTTAGGGCATAAGAGCTCTAAAACCAAAATGCATTTACATTCATGTGAAAGGGAGCATCCTCTAGTTTCCATAAGGTTAACATGCACCTAAAACACAACCTAAACTACATCAGTTCAAACACAGATCAGATACTACCCTGAACTCTAACTGGGTCAGCAGTGGGCTTGTGGATATTACAAGGTTAAAGTCTCTCAAGCTTCACTGTGGCCAGATTACCCAGATGGAGTAGTCAGAGCATCACTTCACATTACACTGCTACCCATCATGTCCAAATGCTAGCCTGATAACACACTGATTTCCCCATAGAAATACACCATGTTACTATGAACAAAAACCGTGGATGTTTTACAAAGTCCTGGTCTAAACCCTTCAAAAACTGCCACACTGTTCAGCTGTTAAAATGACTGGGAACCAAGGTTATAATACTTTTGGATTTTAATTATAGTTTAGTTTTAATTAGTTTTGACTTTTTTTTTCTTTAATTCAGTTAGTTTTAATTAGTTTTTAGAGCAGGTTTGCTAGTTGTTTTTTTGTTTTTTTGGGTTTTTTTTCTGAATGCTTAGTGTTAGTTTTGTTTAGTTTTAGTATTAGTTTTAGTTATTTCATATATTTTATCTTCCTCACCATCCTATTCAAAGAAATTTGTGAGGTGATCAGTGGGTTACCCTGGACACTTTATTTGGGGGTTGGGTTAGGGCGGCTCATTGACTGAGCAGAGATGCAGACACATGCACAGTACAATGTATAAATTCCCTATAGCAGGTTGGGGGGGGGGGGGTGCGATCCATACTCAACGTCACTTACGTGAAAACAATGCAAAGATGTGCAAAGCTTGAAATTGGATGCACAAAGCAACCAGCAGTAAGCCAGATAGAAACATGTATAAACCAGCTAACCAGCAGTAAACTGTATAGAAACATATATAAACCAGCTAATCAGCAGGAAACTGTATAGAAACATATATAAACCAGCTAACGAGCAGTAAACCGCATAGAAACATATATAAACCAGCCAACCAGCAGTAAACCGCATAGAAACATGTATAAACCAGCTAACCAGCAGTGAACCAAATAGAAACATATATAAACCAGCTAACCAGCAGTAAACCACATAGAAACATGTATAAACCAGCTAACCAGCAGTAAACCGCATAGAAACATATATAAACCAGCTAACCAGCAGTAAACTGCATTGAAACATGCATAAACTAGCTAACCTACAGTAAACCGCATACAAACATATATTAACCAGCTAACCAGCAGTAAACCACATACAAACATATATAAAACAGCCAACCAGCAGTAAACCACATACAAACATATATAAACCAGCTAACCAGCAGTAAACTGCATAGAAACATATATAAACCAGCTAACCAGCGGTAAACTGCATACAAACATATCGAAACCAGCTAACCAACGGTAAACTGCATACAAACATATAGAAACCATATAGAAACATATAGAAACTATATAGAAACATATATAAACCACTTAAAAACATATATAACCCAGTTCAGCAGCAGTAAACCACACACCTTAGCAGATATCTCATATCTTAATCATCTACAGTTCCATTATTAGCCAACTTTGTTTCATTTTAATTCAGCTAGCTCTGGCTAGTAAAACCAAATGTCTTTTAACTCTTTCCCTGCCAGAGCATTTTACAGTGAGTTGGTAGCCAGTGCCAGCCTTTTTGGTCATATTCACTAATCTTTGAAGGCTCACTGAAAATGTTGTGTTAGGAGTATGCTAACACTGAATACATCAAAAGAAAGAACAGAACTTCACCTTTTAAACACACAAAAAAATGTACTCTATCTTCATTCATTCCTGAGATATAAACATTTGAATATTGGTCATTTTCAGGAAAAAACTGAATTTTGAGCAAGAAACTGAGAAAACTGCATTTTTTTTCCAAGATATTGATTTTCAAGATAAAACTGATTTCCTCTTTACATTTTTGACTCTTTCTTATTTATAAACAGTAACACTGTATTCAAAATCACAAAATAAAATAATAATAACCACAATAATAACAAATAGCTCTAAGATATCCTATCATTCCACAAAACATTAGGGGAATCCACACCAAAATTTACACCAAACATCTTCTAAAGCAACAGGTTCCTTAGAAACTTTACACATTTACATACATCAATTATGAATCTCCCACATATTAGTTTAGCTTTTTGATATAAACACTTCCATATTCCTCATTTTCAAGAAACAAAAAGAAACAAATGCACTAAATACTGTAGATTTCTGGCCTTTCCTTAGCTGCAACACATCCTCCTGTTGGACCACATCCTCCTGTTGGACCATGTCCTCCTGTTGGACCACTTCCTCCTGTTGGACCACCTGCTGTGTTTGATCTGTAAATAATTATATGGACATCTAGTTATTTATGTATGTATGAATATATGTATTTATTTATTTCATACAAAAGCCAAATAAAACAGTGTCTTACCTGTGTCCCCGCTGACATTATGGAGCTGAATCTGTTCCATGTCCACAGTCAGAATCTGAACTCACTCTGTCTAACAGATGCAGACTAGGTTTCCTTTGTCTTGTCCCACATCTGCGTGTCTGTCTTCTCCTTGAATGTCCACTATAAATGTGTCTTTTCTCTTCCTCATGTCTGTCATTGTCTCCATGCCGCTCCGTGCCCCCCCCCATCTCCGTGTTGGACCTGAGCCGATCTGTGTTTCTCGTGTTCCGTGTCTATTTCCCTCAACTTCTATTTCTCCATTACTGTCTCTAAATGGTTCTTCTGTAGGTCAATCGTATATTGAATTGTCATCTTTCAATTTCTTTCAATTTCAATCATCTTTAAGGCTTTTGAATCTGTGCGCGGTTCCTGCAGAGTCGGCATTTCCTCATTCAGAACAAATGGTTCTATATGCCTTGCCATGGGATACGGTGATTCCAGTGTGAAAAGTTGACACCCGGTCCGTCATTTTTCTGGAAAAGCTGCTTAATTGTTTGTTTTTGGACCAAGGAAAGTAATTCACACAATTCGCAACAGCTTCAACTACAGTATAACAGTGAAAACACGGATTGACGGAAAATCTCGTCATTGGTGGGGAAGCGTTGGGAAGCAATTGACGGAATATCTCGTCAATGGCGAGGAAAGAGTTAACATTATAACAGGTTACATACAGGGGTTGGACAAAATAATGGAAACACCTTAAAAAATCAACAAAATATAATTTAATATGGTGTAGGTCCACCTTTTGCGGCAATTACAGCCTCAATTCTCCGAGGTATTGATTCATACAACTTGTGAATTGTTTCCAAAGGAATTTTAAACCATTCTTCAGTTAGAATACCCTCCAACTCTTTTAGAGACGATGGTGGTGGAAATTGACGTCATACTTGAATCTCTAAAACTGACCATAAATGCTCAATAATGTTGAGGTCTGGGGACTGTGCCGGCCATACGAGATGCTCAACTTCATTAGAATGTTCCTCATGCCATTCTTTAACAATTCTAGCTGTATGGATTGGGGCATTATCATCCTGAGGTGAAGGTGTTTCCATTATTTTGTCCAACCCCTGTACCTCTATAATTAGATTAGTTTTCATCCTCCTTTTTTCGTCTTCTAAACTGTGCAGTTAAGGGCTTGGAGGGCCTTTTCATGGTGATAAACTCTCCAGTCTTTACCTGGATGTTTACAACTGTCTGACACTGTCATTCAGCTCCGCTCTGTCTTTGTCACTCATGCACACACAGTGAGCAAAAAAAAAAACAAAACAAAAAACGACCCCACGCATCACTAAAGTAAATCCCATACAGGACTCTGTTGCTTTGTCCCAGCTTTAGTCTGTATGTTCCAGGTAGAGTGGAGACCAAAAGACAACTGTAAACCACAAGTGACCAGACAAGATGGACTGTGAAGTGCCGTATGGTGCCACCAGCTAAAATTGCTGGAGTGAAATAAATCAATTTGATATCAATCCAACATTGACAAAGACAAAAACGAAGGGAATTTTATCTGTAATTTTTATACTTTTTAGTTAGTTTTGTAAGCTCACAATACAGTTTCAGTTAGTTATTGTTTTTTTCTTTTCATTAGAGTTTTTATTTATTTCAGTTAACGAAAATGTTTTTTCAATTTTTGTTTTCGTCATTTCGTTCATTTTCGTTAACAATTATAACCTTGCTGGGAACATGTGTAATCTTTAGCTGATTTATATTCAAGTTATAAGCAGTATTGAAATAACACTGATCAGTGGAACATGTTGAATGTGTTTATTTTTGCTCAGATGGCTCCCAATATAAAGTCCATGTGTTAGCTTAACAGGTGTTCAGCATACGCCTAACCTATTTCTGTCACAGGCCTTCACACCAGCGAGAACAGAGCAGCTTTTCTTGCTCTTCATTCTTTTTTTCCCTCTGTTACGGACACACACACACACACGCAGAACTCATGCAAGTCAAAGCAAATTACTGCATTCATTTCTGAACTCTGCATACTCTCTTAGGTACCTAAGGACTGCAAAAGTCTCCAACAAAGTCTTTTCATCTTTTCAATTATACCAGTGAATGAACTGAAGAGGAGTGTGTGATCTGGAAGAAAATTTAATTCAGGCCACAGATGATAAAATGTGGCTCAGTTACAATGGCATAGTTACGTGTGTGTGTGTGTGTGTGTGTGTGTGTGTGTGTGTGTGTTAATGTAAAGTACCACCGGTGGTGTCACTGTACTGTCTCACTTTGTCCATTTTTTTCTGTTGCACACACACATTCACACACCTGTTCTGGTGAAAGGTGTCAAAGAAAGTACGAAAGTGAAGCTTCTTTAAGCAGCAAGTCCTTTTCAGGCCCACAGAGGGTCCTTGATTTGATGTTGTAAATTACAGACTTGTTAGATGTCACAGCATGCTGCTGCAGACTCAGGTTAATGAGACTGATGTGCAGAAAGTGGAGTGGTGCTATATCCTGAAAACTGTCTGTCACTCACATATCTGAATGTCATCAGATTTTAAATCAGACTGAACCATGGGGTTGCATCAGGCCTTTTGGTGAATGGGGAACTATGACCTCAAATTTTAATGATGCAAAAATGGTTTGGGACCCACGCAAAGGTGGAGAATCAATGTTTAGTTGTCATTTTTCTATAAATTTACAGTCAAAAATAATGTATAATAAAAAAGACACTTTCAGGTCTATACTCTCTGTTTATATGTACAGATTTGAAACTGGGTTTTGTAACCTGGGTAGAACTGGAATGAATCAAGCTTCTGGAATAAAACAAACATTTCCATTTTCCATCTGTATTAACATAGACAGTGAGCTGCAAAGCATTTCATCAAAACAAACTAGATAGATAACTTTGATCTCTAAATGAATCCTGTTTGGGATCCATTGTACATGTAGGGGTTCCATGACCTTATATGGTCAAATGGTATAGTAGGTATTTGTAAGCTAAATTAATGAGCACATGTATGAGGACTGATGGATTCTATATTAAAACATTAATATTTGCATTAATACAAATATTTCTGAGAATTCTTGTTTGGTGATGGCAGGGAGAGTTTGTGGAAGCAGAGGGGGAAAACAAACAACTTTATATTATTACTATATTATACATAATATAATTTACCATTTTTAATACGTGCTTTGAGTTGTAAATTTATTCAATTCAATTCAATTTTATTTGTATAGCCCAATATCACAACAAGGTTATCTCAAAGGGCTTTACAGAGTCAGTTGGATGTAAACAACAGTCAAATAAACAGCAAGAAAATGAGTAGTGTCCAGGGCATCCCCTGTCCTTAGACCCTCCTTCTCGGCAAGGAAAAACTCAAAACCCAGTGGGAAAAGGGAGAAACCTCGGGGAGAACCACAATGAAGGAGAGATCCACTCCCATGGACGGACAGGCGAGAGATGCACCAGGACTGATGGACGTCCATTTGCAGATGGAGTTCCAGTCTGAAGGATGCAGTAGGGTGGACACATGGGGGGTCCATCCCGCTGGATGAGACAGGCAGGGGCGAGGAGGCCCATCCACAGTGGTGAGGCCGAAGACGTCCATCCAGACAGGTGGGGGAGGGGGTCAGGACACAGGTCAGGGCAGGACACAGATGGGTCACCGCAGATCCTGTCGTCATTAGCTCCCAAGTGGCTACAACTGAAAAAGTAGCCACTCCCCCGGAGGGGAGTGGGGAAAGGGGACACTGGGTGAATAGTACTGCACAAACTAGTTGGCTAAATATTAAAAATATAAGTGCAGACAAGAATGGTACGTAGAACCAGAAACAGGAGATAGGACTCAGTGCCTGTACTTCCTCCAGCATTACTGCTCCTAGGGCAGCTTAGACTGAACTGTGGGTTCAGTCTGGTTTGAACTAGCCTGACCATAAGCTTTTTCAAACAGGAACGTTTTCAGCCTGACCTTAAATGTAGAGACTGTGTCGGCCTCTTTAATGTTAACTGGAAGCTGATTCCATAAAACAGGAGCTTGGTAACTAAAGGCTCTAGCTCCTACTGTACTTTTACAGACCCTGGGAACTACCAGTAGACCTGCATTCTGAGAACGAAGGGTTCTGTTGGGATGGTACGGCACCAGAGCATCTCCGAGATAAGAGGGGCCCATACCATTAATGGTCTTGTATGTGAGGAGGAGGATTTTGAATCTAATTCTAAACTCGATTGGAAGCCAGTGAAGGGCTTGGAGCACAGGGGTGATGTGTTCTCTTCTATTTGTTCCTGTTAGTAGTCTCGCTGCCGCGTTCTGAACCAGTTGAAAACTTTTTAGAGAGCTTTTAGGACATGCTACGAGTACAAATTTATATGGATTTATTTTGTGTACCAGCAAAATTAAGGCTTTATGCTTGATTGTGACCCAGAAATTCACTCTGATATGTACTCTTGAAGGATGTCACAATTCGCCAAAAACTCACATTGAGGACTGAGGATGACGACCAAGGTGGCTGACTCACAGAGGTTTATAGAAGTGTTTGTGGCTATTGGATTGGAATTGCAATAGCTGCTCTTTATAACACAAAATAGACAGCACTTTTGACTTGTTTTTACTTGTTATACTGTGTTTTTGATGT
Source organism: Sphaeramia orbicularis (assembly GCF_902148855.1). Classification (NCBI taxonomy): domain Eukaryota; kingdom Metazoa; phylum Chordata; class Actinopteri; order Kurtiformes; family Apogonidae; genus Sphaeramia; species Sphaeramia orbicularis. Next base: position 6,640,737 of record NC_043959.1, read on the forward strand.
GTGGGGGTGTTTTTAGTACCTCAGTTAGTTTGTTTAAACTTTGTCTTACAGCTGTGACAAAAGAGGAACTTCTGTCTTTACTTGGAACAGACAAAGTTATCTATCTATCTATGAACACTCATTGGTTAGAGCAGATAAAATGCATAAAATGACTTCTAAGTCAGGGGTGTCCAATCCTGGTCCTCGAGGGCCCATATCCTGCATGTTTTAGATGTATCCCTCTTCCCTCTTCAAATGATAAACCTATCATCAAGCTCTGCAGAAGCCTGATAATGATCATCAGGTGTGCTGGAAGAAGGACACATTTAAAACATGCAGGATACTGGTCCTCAAGGACCAGGATTGGACACCCCTGGTCTAAGTGATCCAAATGTAACACATATTTAACCAACATTTATTTAAAATGGCATCTCAGACGTCCTCTTTCCTCAGACTTCCTCTTTCTTCAGCTCCTTGACTCCAATGCTCACAACTCTGGTAGGTGGGACTAAGATGCAAAGCAAGGAACGCAAAGAGCTGCAGCTTAAAAACATCTCCCTCTTTCCACTTCTCATGTTGTAGCTCCTCAGGTCCTCACCTTGACCCTCCCACCACAGATGTAAGAGGAGGACTCAAGGGGAGGACATTAAAGAGAAAGGAGCTGAGGAACAAGGCATTTTATAAGACGAGACTTCCTCACCTTGGAGCTGATATTTGAGTTAAATATGATGTGTAGAACAATTATCAGTTGTGCTACAATGTACCACTGTTTTTTATGTAAACTCATAATTCACTTTTGACTCAATTCAAAACATGCTATAATACGTTGTTAGGTGATATACTTAACACATACATGTTTGATCATGTACTCGACCATCTTGAATTACAACTACAACTTCAGATTGTAGAGGCCATTCATTCTTAACCCATAAAGACCCAGTGTTACTTTTGTGTTAGTTCCCACATACATTTTTTGGTAACACTTTATAGTAAGTACACACTATGAAGCATTAGTTAAGCATTAACAAATACTGAATTCATCATTTATAAAGCATATTTCTGACATGAATACTCATTAATATATGGTTTATAAGCACAGTTATAATGGTGTTACTCATCATTAATAAGCTCGTCTACAATGTGCTTAATGATTGTGTTTTCATACTTTGTAAATTATGGATTCAGCATTTAAAAATGTGGTATTGCATCACTTACAAACCAATTATGATGTACCTTTATGCTTGCACATACACTATTCAGACATGTACTAATGGTTAGTGCATATGTTACTGGGTATTTTATACCAGCTCACACATGTATTTTCCAATAGATGGCCTATAAACAGTTATTAATACATGAATTCATTATTTCAATTAGTTATAAAGCACTTACTACTCATTAATTAAGTATATGGTGTGAGCTCATCTAAAGTGTGGACTATCTATGCCATCTAAAGCATTTACAAATGAGATTTAAAGGTTGACAATGCCGAAAGACTCACAAAAGTCTCAGTTATTCTAACAAAGGAAAGACAAAGTACATGGGATTATCAAGCAAACTGCATGATTGAATGATTATGATTATGAATGATTAATAAAACATTTGTAACTGTGCTTATAAACCATATACTATGAGTATTCATGGCAGAAATATGTTTTATAAATAATGAATTCAGTATTTGTTAATGCTTAACTAATGCTTCATAGAGTGTACTTACTATAAAGTGTTACTCATTTTTCTCTCTATTTAACCATTCTTAAGTGATTTATCACCATTGTAATATTATCCTCTGTAATTTGCATTTTTTTCAGTGACAATCAGGTGTTTTCCGATATTTATTTTACAGATCATGTATTTTAATCATCATGGTTCGATTACATTTGAGGGTTATCATACCTAAAAAAAGAGAAAACTTGAAAAAAAGTAACTTTTTCAGTAAAACCTATCATTAACTGAACATAAACCAAGCATCTCCACTGGCATTGATCCATTTCCATGGGTTTTACTGGTGAATAAATGTTGTAGATGACGGTATTTCCATGTTCACTATGGAACCTCTGAATGTCCAAATGGACCATGTTCTGACCATGAAAAGATGACAAACTGTATTTTACACCAATTATTTACATGGATTGATAGGATTAGTGGATCAACAGGTATTAAACATTTTACATCAGTAGGTGCTTTTGGTCACTGGTGTATATTTGGGTCTTTATGGGTTAAAGTCCTCCTGTTGTGGTTTGTATAATCCAGACATGTGTCACGCCACTTTAAAACCTCACGGGTCCAATTGTTGAAAAAGCATCCTCAAAGCTCCTCTGGGCAGCACCCTCGGTCCTTAATCCTCAGTCCTCAAAGTGCATTTAAAGGAACTGAGGCACCTTTAAAGAGGGTGCACCAAAATCGATTTGCAGGTCACAATCGTGCATCAAGGAGTCAAGGAGCTGAGGAGGTGAAAAGTATGGAACTGAAAAGAGGCTTGAGGAGTGGGACAAACTGTGCTCCTATTCCTGGTTGTCCTCTCAGGTAGGTATGGTCACAAAAGGGTGAATCATATGCAAGAGCTCCCAGACTTGAGGGGAATAGCAGAGACAGAGGCATCACTGATGGGCTTCATCATGCAAAGACTACGCCTGGACTTCGTATTTACTAAAATGCTTTAATTGCAATGTACTTGAAGTTGAAGTTTTATTACATTACTATAAAATGTTAGGTATATTCTACTAATTTGTAGACATAGTCAAAAGTACAAAAACAGTTTAAGTTGAACGGAATTAAATCACTAAATTTTAGTCATGACCACACCTTTTTGTCTCTGCATTGCATTGTGGGTATTGGGCATGTTGTTGAAAATGTGTTATTTTTCTGTGCAGGGGTTCAGCGGGGTTGTGGTGTTAGTGTTAATTTGGACTTAATGTGTGTATGGCAATGTTTATTGGCCTTTTTGTGTTTGTTTTTGTATTTCTGTAGTGCTCCACCATGAGTGAGAGCCATAGGCCCAACAATGGATTTACTGTTCATCTGTGATTGCTGTTGTTCAATGTAAATCTTTATTCCTTGTCAATTTAAAAGTATTTCCTGTAGTGGCACATTATAGTAAGCTTACTTCCATCCATGTTACAATATATTAAATTTTATTATTATACAGAGGAATTTATGTTGCAAAAGAACTTAATTTAAATAAACTTGGAACGGAGTATAATAAATGTACTGATGATATTAAGTCTAATAGTTATACAAAGCAATTGCCATTGCAACAATTTTTTTGTTAAATTAACTTGGCATTTAGTGTGTTGTGCTTAAAACAGCAATTCCATTCAAATTCAAGCATTTAAGTGTAGTCCACTCAAGTTTTCATTACTCATTACTTACATTTTTTTAAGGCAATGAGTGAGCAGGGGCAAATTGCGCAAACACGTTAAAACTGGTTTGCTCGAAGTAGCGGTGGGATTTAAATCCTGGGTCATGGGGGTGGACAATGGGTATCCATCTTGTTTTCAACAAAATTGCCCGGTTACAGCATTAACACTTTGGCCACCATGTCAATTTCATTTCTTTACCCATGGTAAAATTAACGAACTTGGCCTGTCCTCTGTGACATTTTCAGACCTAAACAAGTTGAATTAACTTTGAAAGGCAGGAACAGCTGCCATGGGTAAAGAAATGAAATTGACATGGTGGCCAAAGTGTTAATGCTGTAACCCAGCAATTTTGTGGAAAACAAGATGGATGCCCATTGTCTCCTCTGTTGAAGAAAAATCACAAAACCTGGTTCAAAGTTTGCTGCGATGAGTGTAGCTTTATTTAGTGTTCCGGAGCACGGTGAGAGTACAGATGCAGACAGAGTCTGTTTTGGTAGTCTGACCCTGAATCTACGTTTTCAGATGGTATTTATACAGTTACTTCAAAGCAGTCAACAGAAAACTTAAAGGCAAACAAATAAATAAAGAAAAAGGGGGTTGTACTTCAGGAAGGAGCCAGGAAATTTACATTCAAGGGAAAGGGGAGGGGGTTGCACTCCAGGAAGGGGGAAAGGATGCACACCAAGTGGAAGGAGGGTAAGTCTGTCAGACCTGGTGGAGGCATCTTAATATATTATCAAAACATCAGTGGTTAATGCTAAACAGGTTAACTCGGCAGGAAACATGAAACAAAAGGGCGCCTTCTGTGCTCTCAAACAAAAGGGTGCCTTCTGTGTTCTCAAATCACAAATTTTCTTCCACACCTCCCATGACCTTTGACTGGATTTAAATCCCACCGCTACTTCGCTCAAACCAGTTTTAACTTGGACTGTGCAATTTGCCTCCACTCACTCATGCATGAAAACCTGGGTCTGTTAATTTGGACAAATATCCACCAGTCCCCTACCAACCAATGTCCATAAAAGAAAATTCCAAAAATTATCAAATGTGGAACTGGGGGTAATTTTTCAAAAGGTACAGTTTTTTTTTTGTTGTTGTTTTTTTTGATACACCCTGTTTTTAGGGCTTCATGTGAATTTCTTCTGGTTAATCTGCTGGCTAATGGAGTATAAAAGGCAGCTAGTTGCTCTTAGTAGGATACTGGTGATGGTGCGTCTCTGTGTCTCAGCATGATGTCCATACATGCCACTCCTGGCGCTTGAAATTTTACTCTAGTCTCTCAATCAATAGCTTTAAGCCACGACTGGCCAACCTGACAGATTGACAGTGAAAAATTGTCAATTCAGGTTCATGTGTGTCAGATGTAACAGCTTTTTAAAGGTTTTAATGCAAATACAATTAAGCTTAGACCATGGCTTAAATTTAATCGATAATATTCGCTCAGGCCCATCTGCTCTGCGTCATGGTTAAAACTGAATTGCCTAGGAATGAATTTCCTTATTAATCGGTTGATAATTATAATTGTGTGACAAGAACAAATTATTTGTGTCTTTGGGTTCTTTTCTGCTGCTGGCTAAATCTAACATTAGGATTCATGATGGTGATCAGGCAGAGGAAGTTCAACCCTGTGTGTGATTAATGCTGCTCCTCTGACAGTCCCCTCCCGTATCTCGTGTAATGGAATTTGTTTACAATGTTAAGACTGGGATGGTATGACATGATGCTATATGTAGATTAGTTGTCACAGGCAGCACTTGGTTTCTATAGAAACAAAATGTATGTCTTTTATTACCATTGTGAAAACACACAGACAAACAACTTGTAGATATAAAATAGATATCAGCATCAGCGTTAATATACAAAGTGAATGTCACTGAGAAATATTTCTAACTTCATTACGATTTAGAAAACTGTATGTGAACTCTGGCAATTAAAACTGAAAGATTTTTCACACACACACTTCAGTTTTGTAATGATGTTTTTGTGCTTAGTTGACATAGAGTATCTAATTGGACTGTTAACACTTTTATCCATTTGCACACAAGATGCCGATAATGAAAAGCAATGGCAAAAAGCCCCACATCAAACCTTCATTATATTGAAAGGCAGAATAGGAAAAGAGACAGTTGAGTAATTTATGAGTCCTCCAAAAATCTTACTAGGGCCTGAACACAAACCATATGTATGAAGTAAGTATGAAGGCACTGTTGAAAGTGTAAAGAAATTACATAGACATAGAAGATGAAGACATCGCACTAACATATGTTACTATGTGCAATATCTCTATATAATGACATTTACAGCCATTGTACTTTTCTCCTCCCAAAGAAATAACCGTAGTGAACTCGAACCCATCCATCCATCCATCCATCCATCCATCCTGTTAAACCCATTACCCTACAGGGTGATTATTTTGAATACAGATATAGATTAAGTTTATTAATTCTCAAGACTTCAATGTCCATCTGCTTAAGCCAAGAAAGAAAAACCCAAAATAAAATTAAAGCCGCAAGCGGCATCTAAAGGCCCTTGCCATGGGCACGTCCAGTAGAAGTATGTACATCGTTCAGCAGGTGGCGCTCTAGCACCAAATTTTAATGTCTTCTGATGAATAGATGTAGGCCTGTGAGATTGACTCAAATTTGAGGTAAATCAGTGTTCATATGTATGAACTACACATTTTTGTATAAGTAAATCTGTAGGGGAGACGCTATGCACCGCCCATATTAAATTTCTTACCATTGAAATGCGGTGTTAGGCCTTGGGAGATGTACCACCAGTAACAACTTAAATTGAGCCAAATCGGTGTTGTATGTCCAAATGATGCAATTTTGTAAAGGTAAAGTGTTAGGGTGGCGCTATTGTGTGACCATTTCAATGTCTTCTGACAAATGGGTGTGTTAGGCCTGGAGATTGGCAACTGATTCAAATTTGAGCCAGATAGGTGATCGTATGTCCAAACTGAATCCACTGTTTTAGTAACATTAAGTATTGTAGGGGGCGCATAGCACCAAATTTTAAATTTTTCATGATCAATGGTGCTAGTAGGTCCGGGAGATCGACCATCTGAGTCAAATTTGAGCCCAACATCGGTGTTCGTATGTTCCGAACTGAAGCACTTTTAATAATTAAAAAAAAAAAAAACATGTGTAGGGGGTGCTGTAGTGCGAATTCAATTTCTTTAACAAAGGGTGTAGGCCTGGGAGACAGATGTCTGAGTCAAATTTGAGCCAAATCGGTGTTTCGCATGTCCAAACTGATGTCATTTTGTAAATGTACATTTGTAGGGGTGCTATAGTGCGAAATTTACATTTCTTCCAATAAATGGGTGTAGGCTGGGAGATTGACCAATGATTCAAATTTGAGCCAAATCGGTGATTGTATGACTGAATTGAAGCAAGATTATAAAGGCAAATTCTGAAAAAACTTCGCAAACTTTGCGACCTCCTTGCACAAAAAAATAAAGGTAAAATTGATCCAAAAATCGGCTAACTTTTGATGCCCCACTCCTCTAGATACTGTACACCAATTTTCAGCTCATTCAGCCAAACGCCCAAGGAGGAGATAGTTAAAATACGATGTCAGCAAAACGCTGACTCAGCATTTTGGAAATTTCAATCCAATATGGCCGACTTCCAGTTGGTTTAGGGGCGTGGCCATTCTAATATTTTTTGTTTGTCTCCTCATGATGAATCTGTGTACTGATTTTCGTGGCTCTACGACAAACTTTACGTTGGACGTGCTCCCATTGGCGTAATGTATTTCCACTTTTCAAGGGGGTGCTGTCGCAACATTTCTTTACCGACATCTACGAAACCTATATGTAAATTCAATTTCTCGCACTTCTGAATTTTGGGCAAAATTTGGTGAGTTTTCATAAATGTTCAGGGGGTCAAATTTGAGCTTAAAAAGCAGAAGAAAAAAAAAAAAAAAATAATAATAATAATAATAATCTGAGCAAGAACAATATAGCTGTTTCCATGGCAACCACATATTTGGCCTTATTTGAAAGCTCTCGACCTCCCCCACATGTCTGTGGGGTCAGATGTTATGTGTCGTGCACTTACACCCACGTGACTGACCCCGAGTGGGCGTGGCCCATTGACTCCCATTCATTCAGAGCAGGTGTAAATATGCGATTTGTTCACATGTCATGTACATCTTCGGCAAGGTCTCAGTGCAATACAGATATAGATTAAGTTTATTAATTCTCAAGACTTCAATGTCCATCTGCTAAAGCAAAGAAAGAAAAAACAAAAATAAAACAAGCAAATTATCTACAGAATATTTAGTCCACCTTCAGTTTTGTCTCCAGTCTATTTTCTATTGATTAACATGTTTTTGTTTTTGGCCATTTCCAGCTGTTGTACTATTTGTACAGGAAGTAATAATTAAATCCTTTGGGTAACATCTGAGAGGAGGCTTGGCACGGAGATACATAACACACAATAATATCCCCTGTATAGTTCTCTCCCAAACACAACCTGGACTCCCCCAACAGCACACCAGGACAGAGGCCCAATCATCACAGTTTTTCTGCTTTAGAGTTTAGAATTCTTGTATATTTGTTTCTACCTTTTGTGTTTGTTCATTCTAATTCTAAAGAAGACATTTGAATGAACAGATATAACATCTTTGTTTTTGATCTGAACAGATTTGGTTGTTCATGAATGAACTATAGTCAAACAAATCTGTAGCAGAGATTCTGTCCTGTCTCGCCAGAGGTGTTAGTCATGTTAATGTTTAGAGTTTCATGTCTCGTCTTAGGTTTTCAGCGTCTTGTCCTTGTTTAATTAATCACTTTATGTTAAGTTAGAGTTGTTCACATTTGGTCCTGTCTTGCACTTCCAGCTTTATTTTGTACACATCTCTTCCCTCTTGTTTCAGACCTGGACTTCTTCCTTTGTGTGTTTTCCTGCCAGTGTGATTGTTAGCCCCACCCCTGATTGGTGCCACCTGTGTTCCCCTACCTCATGTATAAATAGTTCTGTCTTCCTTTGTCTTGTGTTAGTTCGTCTGAATCTGTCAGTGTGTTCATGTCAAGCGGCCAACCAGGTTTTTTCATGTTTGTCAGTTTTTCCGTAAGGGTTTTTTGTTTATTATAGAGATTTTTTGAGTAGTTTTATATATCCTCCTTGGGAGTGCCTTTTGTTAAATCACTTTTTCATTATTAAATACTTTTGTTAAAATCTTCAGTTTTCGGAGAGTGGTGCTTTTGAGTCCACCATTTTGTATGTTGTCAAGGAGGTTACAGATTCAGCCCAATCGCACAAGGAAACACTGGTTGGACTGAAATGAAAAGTTCTGTTCACTGAACATATAGATTTTTGTCACATTCCTCAAGCAACTTTCTTACTTACCCTTACCTCAAACTATTATGAACCATAACCAAGTTGTTTTTGTGCTTAACCCAACTGAAAATCTCAGCTGTTATATTTATTATAGCCATTATCTAGCATATATTCAACCAGTTCTGTGGTATTTTTGGGGCATCTGTGGCTCAGGAGGTAGAGTGGATCGTTCAATAACTGAAGCTGTTTGAATCCCACTCTTAGTCATGTGCTGTTGTGTCCTTGGGCAAGACACTTCACCCACCTTGCCTCCAGTGTCACTCACATTGGTGTATGAACATGTATGAATGGTCGGTGGTGGTCGGAGGGGCTGTTTGGAGCGAATTGACAGCCATGCTTTTTTCAGTTCAGTTCATTTCAATTTTATTTGTTGAGCCCTATATCACAACAAGGTTGCCTCACAGGGCTTTACAGAATTAGTTGGATATGAAAACAAACAAAAGTCAGTTATGGAACATGGAAGCTGCATATTGCTTATGTAAAAAAAAAAAAAAAAAAAAAAGGTGTCACAAAATACTTCTGTATTGGGCAAAGCAAAATATGTGTTGGATTATAAAGCAATGAGAATTTTATATTGTTCACTTATTCTGCCATATTTTAGTTATTGTATCAAAGTATGGGGCAACAAATATGAATAACACAAAGCCATTGTTTTACAAAAAAGAGCAACAAGAATCATGTAAAATGTTAATTTCAGGGAACATGCAGATGAGTTGTTTATTAAATCAGGATTGTTTAAGTTTAAAGAGTTAGCTGAATTAAGGACATTACTGATTGTGTTTAGAGTGAGAAACAGACTTTTGCCTGTAAATTTGCAGAGATTATTTGTTTTACTATCACAGGATGAAGAACACAGAAGGAGGTTTAATTTTAAACAGCAAAGGGTTTGTACTAATGTAAAGCAAATGTGTATTTCTGTTGTGGGTGTTAGAATGTGGAATTCTTTGGCAATGGAAGAGAAGAGCTGTACAAATATTTTTCAGTTTAAGAGGCTGTATAAGGAAAGAATAGAGAAGCTTTATAAAAGCATGTAATGAAATAATTTAACGTATGGATTTTGGATTTGTTGTATTTGCATTGACTATCATGTAAACTGTTTACTGTAATAGCTGTAACGGCAAGCTATCTGATGTAAGCAGATGTTTCAAGAAAGGGGCAGGTATTATAAGTTTTCTTCATCCTGCTCCTTTCCAATCATTTAGATCGGAATGAATAAATAAAATAAATAAATAAATAAACAGCAGATCAAAGACCCTCCTTCTCTGCAAGGAAAAACTCCAAAAAAACAGTGGGAAAAGAGAAACCTCAGGGAGAACCACAGTGAAGGAGAGATACACTCCCATGGATGGACAGGCAATGAAAAGCGCTATAGAAATGTAATCCATTATTATTAACAGTAGTATTTTATCCCTAGAAATCGGCCTATTGTGTTGCTCAGTTATGACTATGTGTTGCTAATTTTATCCTCATTTCATTTATAGGTGTTAAAATCATATAAGCTTGTAGTAAATGCAAATCAGCTCCACTGAACTATTACTAATGTGAATTGGTTTAGTCATTTGTTTGTACGTTTTACATCATTAAATATATATTAACTGTTGTTACAACACACACACTCATACACATATTGCCTACACTGGAAAGAATCTAAATCTTATCACGTGTATTTTTCTCATTTCTAGTCAAAATATGCCATCACACTTAAAATAAGGCATAATCACCTAAAAGTAACTTTTCAATGAGATATAAGAACTTATTTTAGACAATAGATCTTGAAAATCTTGTTTCAAGAAATCCTACTAAGATAATTTTCACTTTTCCCATTGGCAGATTTTCTTTTTGCTTGAATTAAGCCAAAAAATCATGAATCAAGCAAAAAAAAAAAAAAAAAAATCTGCCACTGGAACAAGTGAAAATGATCTTGGTCAGATTTCTTGAAATAAAATTTTAAAGATCTATTGTCTAAAAATAGGTTCTTACATCTCACTGAAAAGTTACTCTTTAGGTGATTATGTCTTATTTTATGTGTGATGAGATATTTTGACTAGAAATGAGAAACATACACAGATTACACATACAAAGATACAGATTTTGATTTTTTCCAGTGTATGATTGATATATACTCTGGGTCATGACCCACTGTTGTACAAAACCTATGTGTATATGTATGTGTGTGTGCATGTGTGTAATTGGCCACATGGTGACTGGAAAAGCTTATATAGATATGACAGCGTGGAGCCCCCAGTGGGACATGCAAAATGTTGACGTACCACAGAGATCACGAGACACAGAAAGATGCACCAGTTTATGAAATATGTTGTAACATCATATATTCACTCTCAGCTCACCCATTTTATACTTAAGGGTCTCTGTTCTGTCAGCTTTATGTTTTGCTGTTGGAAAACATTTTCTATAGCAGTATGCAGGTATGTGGGACAAGGCTGTGACACAATGACAAGCATCTCAAATAATGTGTGGATAGTGAGTGAGTGTGTGTGTGTGTGTGCGTGTGCGTGTGTGTGTGTGTGAGTGTGTGTGTGTCTGAACAAAGTAACTAAGTATGAAAACACAAAAGCAGTGGGATGTTTTGTTTGAAAGAAAAGGTGTTGAGTAACTTTCCCTTGACCTTTTATCTCCACAAATCCAGGTTAGAGATAAAACCAGTGAACAAAGTGAATTCACAGCTCTTCTCAACTCTATAGTAGAGCGTTTTGTTTTCACATAGTTTCTGAGGTGCATTCTATTGCCTTGCATCTAATCCCCTTCTGTCTGTGCCTTCATGCTGCATGAAATGGGTAAAACGATCATATATAACTATGTTCTCTGTGCTAAGACTACACTGTGTATAAAGCATATGATGCTGCACATACAGTACAATTATAGGGAAATACAAAATGTGTCTTAAATTATACAAGTAATTGTGAGTTGCAAAAATGTAATCAGTTCTAGTGATTTGTTGATTTTAAGGATCTCTGTGGCCTGATTACCTCTTTTTTTTTTTTAAAAATCTACTAAAGTAACTCATATTTTCTGTTAAATATGTGTTGTATATTTTGAATATATATTTTGAAAATTATATTTATCTTTATTTTAGCTTCTTCTGTCTGGTATTTGATAAGGTGTCAGATTTTCTTAAGTTTGCAATTAACTTACTTTCGTCATTTGTTGGGTGATTTCCATTGTGTTAAAGTATGATGTGTCAGGGTAATTGTTCTTCTTAACATTATTATTGACATTATTCATTTGGTCTCACACTCCCTCTCTGGTGGTGGTAAACTACACTTGTAGCCACAGCTGCCCTGGGACAGACTGACAGAAGCCCCTCTGACCACCACCAAACATTCACACGCATTCATGTACCAGTATGAGTGACACTGGAGGTAAGGAGGGTGAAGTGTCTTGCCCAAGGACACAATAGATCAGTGGTTCCCAACCTTTTTTTGGCTCGTGACCCCATTTTAACGTCACAAATTTCTGACAATCCCAGACTTTTTTTTTGCTAACATTAATTTGTTTTTGATTATGTAGTAGTTTGCTATACTATGTTGCAAATAAACATTAATTTTAGATGACATTTAGTCTATATAATGCATATTATTACGGATGGAGGCAGAAAAGACAGGTGTAGATTACTGCATAAAGTGAGAATTTTATTTTCCTTGGTCAGGATGTGTACAGTCAGTCCAGCTTGGATTTACAAGGCTGACAATTAATACTGAACAAATGAGAACTCAAACTAGGAATTATGAAAGAGCTGCAGCATCTTAAACTTACCACAATGAACATTTGACAGATAAACAGTACCACAGTGCTTCAGTTTCAGCTTCACAGTTTGTCATGTCTTTTATAGATTGGGATTTTCTCTGTCAACTCACCATATATTTTTTATAACTAAGTTTTTTTTGTTTGTTTGTTTTTTTATGAATTACTAGAAATTTCAGGCGACCCCATTTGAATTCCAGGTAACCCCACGTGAGGTTCCTGACCCCAAGGTTGAAAAACACAGCAATAGATAGACTTGGACAGAGAGGGATTTGAACTGCCACCCCTTTGGTTGTCAGACAAGTCACTCTACCTCCTGAGCCATGGCCACCTGTGACTTGTTAAAATTGCTTACATCCTTATCATTCCCCATTTGGCCATTTTCTAACACGTCAACTTCAAGGACTAAATGTTCACATGCTGCCTAATATATCCCATCCACTGACAGATCCCATTGTAATGAGATTATCCAAATTAATATCCCTTTTCCTGTCAGTTATCATAATGTTACAGCTGATCAGTGTCTTATATGAGATAGTACAAACATAGATGGGAGCTGCAGGTTGACTAGTCGGTGACAGGATTTAATTTACAACCATGAATCTTCTAGTTTAAACACATTAACTTGTCTGTGCTTCTCTTTATAACAGGACATTTGATACCTATGTAAGACTTGAAAGTGCTTCAAATTCAGATGCCAATCAGCTAATGTTATAATTAGCGGTGAATAAAAACAAAGGTATATTAAAATTTTAAAGTCATAGATGAAATCATGTCCGTCATTTTGGAACCCTATTACATAAACTGTATAAAACACTTTGGAAGCTAAAGATGCTTCATCAGTCATTTCCCTTCACTTTTATATTCAAACATCTATAGCACTCACTCTTGACTGACAAATGATGTTCACAACAAAGTTTCAGCATAAATACATTAAAAAAAAATCTCCCTCAATTTATAAACAAACAAAAACATTTTCAAGAGTCAAATGATTAGGTATTCAGTTTTTGTGTGTGTGTGTGTGTGTGTGTGTGTGTGTGTGTGTGTGTGTGTCCGTTCTATCCAGGTCACTCAGAACAGTATGATTTAGAGCAGTGACTGATGAGATGCTAGGTGTTTCATTTGCTCATCCATAAATCATGTTGATGGTTTAATGGAGAACAGTCATTTAGCCCACAGTACATTTTTAGGAGCAGGCCCTTGTGCATTTTTACCCCACAGAACTTCTTTTATAATGTAACCTTAATAAGGAAAAACCTTTTGGTTAAGATGTGCAGTCACATCCTCAATTCCTTGAGGAGTACACTAAAGCCGACTCTGCAGGCACAGAATGGATGAGGATAAACTAACAAACTAACGAGCACCATCGTCAGGGCCCTCTAAAGGGACAAAAAAGGGACTAATGGGAGCAGAGGGAATTCTCATATTTTAATGCAAGCCTCTTTAATGAACACGTACAGTTTGTGAGAGTCTGACTGTGTTGGCCTCCTGTCTGTTCCAGCTGAATCCGCCCGGTCTGCTGACTATGCCCCGGAGCCCCACCTCCAGTGAGGATGAGATGGCCCAGAGCTTTTCTGACTATTCAGACGATTGTGCCTCCGACAGCTCCCGCGAAGAGACCATCTACGAGACTATAAGGGCTACTGCGGAGCCATTGCAGAACCGCATGGACGACATTCACATAAACTCATTGGTCATCCGTGTTGTCATCCCTGACCTACAGCAGACAGTGAGTATTTATCTGTGGAGTTCGATTGTTAACATGTTCTTTTGTTGGAAGCTCCAAGAATATGACAGAGAAGTTGAAGTGCTCGACATTTTGGCAGGTTGAGGAATCAAAGTATTCGAAAATCATGAAATATACAGCCAAGGCTTTTTGTCCCAAAGTGCCTGCTGTTAAGTAAGCGCAACACCAGAGCAGAGAAATTACTTGTCTTTGCATTGATTCAGGCATTTGCTGCCACCGAGGGTAGGGGAGTCACACATAGTACCTTAATGTATATAAAAAATGGTAAATCTCTCACAATAAAAGCTCTGTTAAGAAATATCTACTGAGGGTTTTTAATCTGAAAATGCTATAATCGTTTAGCTTTATTTAACAGTATTGTGCAAGAAATTTACTGGGGCAAAAGGGAGTGGATCGAAACATGGACTTTTACTAAAATATGACCAATATTTACTTCTCAAATTGGGAAATTAAACAAGCCTGATTGGTACCCTCTGCAACTTAGGTAATTATAGCTCCTGTAATGTGTTTTAAACACTGGGGGGTCATTTGACAGTACTGAAGATGAACACTAGTAAGACTGACGAAGTCCTAATGAACCCAAACAGTTAGAATTACAAGTTTAAGGCTGACTCCCGAATCCAAATTCACCCCTTGGCCCCTCCCCCTTACCCCTAGCCTTTCGTTTTGCGTGTACATGTGAAGGGGTAGCGTTGTCCTGATTCTTGATTAGACAGAGGGGAAGGCCTAAGGCGGAGGGCTGTTTGGCCCTCGAAACAGAGATTTTCTAGGACCACACTACGAATGAAGGGGGTAGGAGAAATTTCCCATAATTCTGTTTGAATCATTAGCAAAGATGGAGCTAAACAGCCAAAAAGTGCAGCAGTGTGATGAAAGAAACACACAAATGTAAGTATTTTCTTCGTAAACAACTTAATCATTTGATTGACTTTTTAATGCCGTTTCAATCTGTAATAGATCGCATTTCTGCAGCTTATAGTTGATAGCCGTAAAAAGACAACCAAAGCCCACGGAACAGAGATGGTTACAGCTACTGATGCCATGGTGAATACTTTCAGAAAGTAAGTCATCGCATCTGTTAATAGCAGCATCAATGACTGCTGATGATGTAACAGGTCGCAAAGGGTTGTCCCATTTCATAGGAGAATGTTTCAACCCCTAACCCTTGCAGCTCCATTTCAAGGGGCAGTGCTAAGTGTAAGGGCCAAGGAGTAGGGGTAAGAGGGAATGAACAAATCAGAACAGAAAAAGTTTTATTGGCAGAAACATTTGGTTTTGTGTTCAAGTGCAGGTCACTTTCGCCACATAATGTCTAAAGGTCTGTGGTTTGTGTATTTGTTGTGTATTATACTGCACACTGCACCTGTGGACAGTTGTTTCATCTGCTGCTTTCATCAGTGTACCTGGACCAGTGGATGCAATGTAGTTTACACTGTAGTTTAAAACATTTCATCATCAGTGTTCTAAAGACTCATTTTAACCAGAGTAATGTTTCACTTTTTTTGTGTTGTGTTGAGTCCTGTCTGCAGTTTTACAGGCGTCTATTTGCTTTGATATGTAGTTTGTGTCAGAGTCAGTGACGTTTTTGGAGTCAGTCCTATATTTTCATGTTAACAGGAGTTTGTTTTACACACTGTTGCCCCTGTAGATGAGCAGTTTGTCTAGATTGGCCTCAGTGTTAGTTCAGTTATACCGACAAACTCAAATATTTCTGCATACTCTCCAGCCTGTCACCTTGTTAATAAACTAAAGGAAGCTGAAACTGTAACAGTTTATTGTGCTGTGAGTGAAGTGAGTGACAGATAACACTGGTATACACATTTTTGGAAATTGTTTGCTTCCGAGATAAAATTGGCTAAATCTTAAATATTTTGAGAAGATTAACTGGAAAACAAATAATAAAACTGATGATTGGCTAATGTTTCCTAGATATTTATTGACAAAGTTTTATAATGTATATGTACTTTAGGGCTGCATTATACTGGAAAAAACTGACATTGTGATTTTTTTTTTACCCTGTGATATACAGGGTGGGGAAGCAAAATTTACAATGAACATTTAGTTGTTTTTTCTCAGCAGGCACTACGTCAGTTGTTTTGAAACCAAACATATATTGATGTCATAATCATACCTAACACTATTATCCATACCTTTTCAGAAACTTTTGCCCATATGAGTAATCAGGAAAGCAAACGTCAAAGAGTGTGTGATTTGCTGAATGCACTCGTCACACCAAAGGAGATTTCAAAAATAGCTGGAGTGTCCATAAAGACTGTTTATAATGTAAAGAAGAGAATGACTATGAGCAAAACTATTACAAGAAAGTCTGGAAGATACTATTAAAGAAGAATGGGAGAAGTTGTCACCCGAATATTTGAGGAACACTTGCGCAAGTTTCAGGAAGCATGTGAAGGCAGTTATTGAGAAAGAAGGAGGACACATAGAATAAAAACATTTTCTATGATGTAAATTTTCTTGTGGCAAATAAATTCTCATGACTTTCAATAAACTAATTGGTCATACACTGTCTTTCAATCCCTGCCTTAAAATATTGTAAATTTTGCTTCCCCACCCTGTATATTATGAAAGGAAATAGCTGTGTGGTGCTGATGTAAATGGTCAGATAAATTAGTTGTGTTACCTCTTGTGGCAACAGTTGTGAGGCACTACCAACACAGAACACGTGTTCCAATATCTTCTTGTAGCCGAAATAATTCCAGATAACTGATGTTGCTTTTCTTTTTGGCACTAAGTCTTCGTTTTTGGTGATTTTCTCTTGTTTGTTGCTCATTTTTCAATGTAGTTACCAGCGACTCACTGCATGTGCAGGGGCATGGTCTGCTTTGGCAAACTGATTAAAAATGATTGTGATTGGTGGAACGCTGCACCCAGTGTATGTCAGGTACCCTTGAAATTAGATGAGAACATGTTGAGCTCATTTGCCTCCTACATTGCAGGACCTGTGATATGACTATTGCGCACATGTACATTGTGATGACGATGCTCAAACGATATATTGTGCAGCTCTAATATACATAAATATTACATTTGAAAGAATACTTCTATCTGAAGTGTCCAAGTGTTACCCTGGCGAGGATTAAACAAAAGTCTCATGACTTATTTTAACAAAATGTATTAGGAAAATACAAACTGAAACATCACTTAAAACATCAGTTATTCATTATGTACATGGTGCTTTTTGGCTTGTCTCTTAACTGTGTTGTTTACACAGTTTAAAGGCATCTCTGGTTCCTCAGGTATAAAATCTGAGGCAATTTGATAAAAGTATCACACACTGACAATTATAAAAGCTGCTACACATGACTTATGCTGCATTTCCACTATATGGAACTGGCTCGACTCGACTCTACTAGGCTCAACTCAACTTGGGTACCAGGTCCTATTCCTGGAGACCATTTCCATTACAGGATACTACTGACTTTACAGTACCTGGGTGTCATAGCGATGCGGCGCGTTACTTCCGTGACATCTGCTCAGGGAGATGCTGATAAACTCACTTGTCGCGTGTTGTCTCATCAAGCTCATACTGAATTTTTACGTCGGCCACCAAAGACTGAATCTCCTTGACCGACCATAGTGTAGTTTTGTGGGCTGTCATCATGTGGATTAACCTACCGCTATATTTACTGTAAACTTCTGCATCTGTTTTTGTAAAACGGCAGGTCACAGAGACAACTCTTTGACCAATCAGTGGTCTGCGGTGTTTACACAACACGTTTTAGTATTTGTACCCCAGTTTTGGAACCTCGGCAGAAGTGATACCAAAAAACTAGTATCAGGTACCAGATTCCAGGTCCTTTCTCATAATGGAAATGCAAAAGGCCTGGTCGAGGTGAGTCGAGATGGTACGACATAGTGGAAACGCAGCATTAGATCAATGCTCATTGTGGCTTCTGAAATGTAACAAACTGTAAAATATGTCAAAGGGGGCATATTCTATTTAAACATTAGCATAAATTAATATGTTTTAGAAATGTTTGGGGTCAGAAGTTGTAGCTCAGACACATACATAAGTATAGAGTTTTTTTGGGGGGGGTTGTATTTATCTGTTTATCTTTTAGTGTGGACCACAAGTCTGTAATAAAGTACATCTATCTATCTATACACATCCTTTCAATTAATAATCACTCTCTCATTACTTTATATAGAATTTCAATATTTGACTTATTACTGTATAACTATATAACTTGAGCCAACCATCCCTTTTGACTTTAGTTTTCTTTTTTAGTAACTGAAAGTAGGTAAAGTTGAATTACTTTCAGTCTGAAAGCATTTTGCTTATAGACCAGTGTAACAGATTAACTTCATGTGTCAAAGTCACATCTGAGTCTCTTATTATTAGCCCATAGCTATCATGAATGGGATTGATGGACATGTGCTTACTGAGGCAAATAATCCCAATCTGTACAGATACACTGTAATCATACATCTTAAATTGAGGTTTTTAGCATTTTTTTCATAGACCCCTTAGCTATAGGTCACCCTGCTTTAAGAACCACTTTATTAAACAAACAGGTACATTTAGAAATGTTACCATGAGGTGGAATGTGTACATTTAGACAATGTGGATTTATACATACAGTATCACAGTGTGCAGTGTTGTACATGTGATCTAACACATTTTTCTTGCTGTATTTGCAGGCATGTTGAGTGAATTTGGATATTTTTTGTTTGGTTGCTATGTATTTTATAGTGATATGTCTAAAACCTTCTAAATTTAGCTTTACCTTAAATAGATTTCCGGCTTTTATTCTAATAAAATAATGAAAGGAGCAGATGTTCTTATTTCACAGGTGTCAAACATGTGGCCCGGGGCCCAAAACCAGCCCACCAAAGGTTCCAATCTGGACCGCATGATGAATTTGCAAAGTGCAGAGGATATTAACAGTGAAGGGCATCAAACTCGAAAATAATAACATAATAACCTAGAAATAATGACTCCAAATTTTCTTCTTGCTTTCATGTGAAAAAAATAATATGACATCATGCCAATGGCAACACCATTTTTTTTCTTTGATTTACTGCAAAGAACATTAAATTCTGATATCCTTCAATAATAAAATGGCAATAACCTGAACAAATATGAACAACCTGAAATGTCTAAAGAAAAGTAAGTGCAATTTTAACAATATTCTGTCTGTTTTGTGTCTTGGTAGATCTGATCTGTAATGCAAATGTATTAATCATAAGTTGAGGCATAATATGGATCAGATTTTTCTTATTATTATTTCTTCTTATTTTTCTTCAGACTTTTCAGTTTTTTCAGGTTATTCACATCTTTTTTGTTTGGATAGTTTGTAAAATGTAAATTTTTTCATAATTTAATGTTTGTTTGTTTTTTTGTTTGCATATGAAAAATTTGGAGTTGTCATAATTTTGTTTTATTTTTCATTATTTTTTAGTTGCCATTAGGCTATTATGCTATTATTTTACTGGTCCAGCCCACTGGAGATCAAATTGAGCTGAATGTGGCCCCTGAAAGAAAATGAGTTTGACACCCCTGCCTTATTTGGACAAACAAATTGGTCAGTAGAATAAATGTATACAACACAAAGATATTTCCTGTCATTTGCTTTTTTTTTTTTTTTTTTTTTTTTTTATCAATCTGTATAAATCCAGGAGGAAATAGGCCTAGGGATAAAATATGTGTTGAACTGAAGGTATGGTATATCTCACATCTCCTATATTCATGTATAAATAACATGACAAGATTTTCCTTTTACACCTAATGTAAATCTGTCCAGACCAAGCATCCATATTCATTACTATCCTCTGAACCTGTTATGTGCTACCCATGGCTTTCAGACAGGTTACAGTAATAATTCAAGGCTTGGATATAAATGACCAGCTGCCCATTCTCTCCCATGAATCTTTTTCCCTGATAATATGCAGATGTGTGTGAATGTGTGGGTGATCGTGGGCAGTTGATACCTAGGCCTGTGTGTAGGCGAATGTGTCTGAGAAAGTCTGATTGTGAATAATGGGCATTATTGGCATTATTTGTAGACACAGACAGTAACCCAGTGCAGGAGGTTAAATAGTACACAATAAAACACTATTGATCAGCAAAATACATGAAGAGCAGATTTGATCTTAGTAACACTGAGGCATGATGTGGATTGTAGTCTCTTCCAGTAATAGTGAATGATATTCCAGGGTCTGAAACTCATACTTGCATAAAACGTTGGATTTTATCAACAGAGCTTTGTACAGTTTCCATAAGCAAAAGTAGCTGCATGAATGGTAGCTGTTATTTAATGTTTTAAAGTTATAGATTGAATATGTAAAGTGTGCTACACTGTAAAAAAAAAAGAAAAAAAAAACATAAAAAAAGGTAATACTCTAGCAGCTGGGGTGCCAAAAAAAAATACTGTTAAATAACGGAAAATAACCATCTCATAAAAATACGGTAATTTTCCATAATTAGCAGTTTTTTTGCCCTAACTTTACATGACATGCTGCTTTTTTTTTTTTTTTTTTTTTTAATTTACTTTTTAATATTAAATAAAGAATATTTACATGTATTAAAACAATCAAATTACACACACACACACACACACACACACACACACATATATATATATATATATATATATATATATATAATTTTCAATGAGACTAAGTTGGACAATCCATTGATAAAAAACTGTATTTTGAGAGTTTATTTTCAATTCAATTTTTCAATTCAACTTTATTTGTATAGTCCAATATCACAACAAGGTTATCTCAAAGGGCTTTACAGAGTCAGTTGGAGTAAACAACAGTCAAATAAACAGCAAGAAAATGAGTAGTGTCCAGGGCATCCCCCGTCCTTAGACCCTCCTTCTCGGCAAGGAAAAACTCAAAACCCAGTGGGAAAAGGGAGAAACCTCGGGGAGAACCACAGTGAAGGAGAGATCCACTCCCATGGACGGACAGGCTATAGATGCACCAGGACTGATGGATGTCCATTTGCAGATGTAGTTCTAGTCTGCAAGTTTATCAGTGCTTATATGTGGTTTACATTAACAAAAGTGCATTTATTCAACATTTTTGTTGTGAAACCTCCTGTAATTACACAAGATATTTGTCAATTAACAAACAAGTCTTGTTAAATTTACAGAACAAATACTTCTTTTATGGTTAATTGTCAGTAATTTTATCTTGTTTTATTATTATTTTTTACAGTATTAAACTTTAAATTAACAGTTTAATCTCATAAATAGAAATGAAATATTTGTGAAATTATGATACATTTGCAATTGTAGTTTAACTGTATTTTTCTGTGAAAAAAGAAAAAAAAATCTTTTAAAGAATGGAAATTTTGTGGTTATTCACAGTTACAGTTTTTTCATGTTATTTTACATTTGACCTGTAAAGTCACAGTCTGTTTGTGTCATTTCATTGATATTTTCCTGTATCTTAAAAATACAGGAAAAATCTGTAAAGTAAACAGTAAAATTTCTTTTAAATAACAGATTTTTTTTACAGTGTAAGTTTTATTTGTGTTTGTTTATCATGTTAGCAACCAAGACGAAAAGGAAGTTAGCGCAACATTGAAAAAGGGTATCAATATGTTTCAAAAAATTTTATTATCAGCAGAAGGGGGCAGTGTTTTACCAGAAAGTAATGCTTATCTCTGTAAAACTTCAACAACAAGTGGTGCCACGTACAACAAACTCTGCCCCTCACACATATTGTAGCTTATTTTGGCATCGATACAGCTGATGTCATCATGTCTATGTGTGTGCTGATGTCAGCATATCGATTGCGATATCGATATGTGCTAAGTTTGAAATAAATTTAAATAACATTTATGTTTTTATAGACATTTGAAATTTCGCCCATTATAAGAAAATGGGAGAAGAAAAAATAATTTAAAAATTCATAAGAAATTTGAACTTTGATCTACTTTTCCCAAAATATAATCACATCTATGCTGGGTCACTGGCAATCTATAAACCCAATTTGGTATGAATTCAACCTATAGTTTTGCTGCTACAGACATGTGAATTTTCACCCATTACAAGTAAATGGGGGAAAAAAAAGACTAAAAATTCCTTAAAAATTTTAACTTTGACCTAGTGTTCCCAAAATGTAATGAGATCTATTCTGGGTTATTGAGAATATATGAACCAAATTTGGTATGAATTCAACCAATATTTTTTACTGCTAGTGTTAAACAACCGAACCAAAAACCATAGCCTTTGCCTCCCCTTCGGGGGGGCAGGGTAATTATTGTAGCTGAAGGTTATAGATAACATGGACACTGTAATTCAAATCAATTTGGTGTACTTTTATTGTTCCACACCCTGTTAACTCCATCATAATTTAGATCCACCAATTCCATTCTTACTTTTCCCGATAATAGCCCGACTACTGACCCTCCCCTACGGTGGCTGCTACAAAGGTTAATGCCCATCATCAAAGCTAGTGTTCTAATTTGTCTGCTGTAGTGTTTTTGGGTAAGGGGATATTAACTATGGTGAGCATCATAGGTGATGAAAATATATGAATGTCAGAGGCCACGTATTATAAAACAGAAATAAGAAAACACCAATTTTCTGATGTGCAATATGGCAGATGCAATGGAAGAACAACCGGTTCCTGTATGAATAACTCATTCTATCATAACAAAACATTAACATAATTGTTGTTTTCAGGCACTAATGAAAACATAATTATTAATATTATCTGCTGAAGCTCTGAATGTTGGAGCATCTAAGATAGTGTGATGTAGATGAGGCTGAATTTCAAACAACATGTTTTTCTCCAAGTGGCACTATCTGTAGTTTTTATATGTGCACCACCTCAAACACAAACTTCCATACTATGGAGTATTTCGGCACCAAGCTGTTGCTTGTTTCTAGTTTTATTTGTATGTCATCATACAATCATGCAATCAAGATTCAAAATGGTATTTGTCACCTGCTCATGGTATGAACAGTGAAATCTAAGAATCATAAAACATGTTAGTATTTTATGACCTCATGCTCCCGCATGGGAGCTCAACTAGTGAAAAAGAAGCATATACTGACAAGGCAGGGTATCACAGATTATTATTATTATTATTATTATTATTATTATTATTATTATTATTATTATTATTATTATTAATTAATGATAATAATAATAATAATAATAATAATAATAATAATAATAATAATAATAATGATAATAATAATAATAATAATAATAATAATTAAAGCTGCAAGCAGCATTGGGCGGGACCTCACACCACGTGTTCCGCCCCCCGTGACTGTCAACACCTCAGCTCTACTCACACCTCCCTGTCCCGATACCAGCTCCCACCCTTTTGTGTCCGTCTTCCTTGCATCCTACGAATACCAGCGGCCCTCTGCTGAAACCACCATCACTTTTTAGTGAGGCTTTTATTTTGGAAAAACCCTGCTGTGTGTATATGTGTGTATGTGTGTGTGTGTGTGTGTGTGTGTGTGTGTGTGTTAGAGAGACAGAATCAGTCTGAATGAATTGAAATTATACAAACGGCTTCAGCTTCTTCCTTTTTCAGTTACAAAATATGTTAATTTTATGTTTCTTTTTTTAATATGTATGTGTTTTGTTTTGTTGTTTTTTTAATATGTATGTGTTTTGTATTTTGTATTTAACTGAAATAAACATTCATTCATTCATTCGTTCATTCATTCAAACAGTTGAGCATAAAAGTCATGATTTACCACATTTAAGGCTTTTATTTTGGAAAACCTTATTGTATGTTGCGTGTGTATGTGTCTGTGAGAGAATAATTTTGAATGAACTAAAACTGTAGAAACAGTAGAGCGTTTGGCATAAAAATGTAGAAGTTATTTAATTGTCATGATGTAGTATTTTTAATAAGGGTTTTATTTAGAAAAAATGTACACCTTGTACTCTGTAATGTGTTTAAAATGTCAAATATCCACAATACAATGCAGCAAAACCTGTTTTAAAATGGGGAAAATAAATAAATAACTAAATTCTTTCCACTGCCTTGGATTTGAACCTGCGATCTCCTGCTGCTTTCACCACTACTCCATCCTCAGATACTTGCAGGTATGCACCAGTAAGAATTTCATGGGGATTTTTTTCAAAGTGAAAAGTGAAAGTAAAAGTACTCTTCAAAAAATCGCAATTATTCCATAACCGTAGGTCCTATCTCAAAAATTCTTTCACTTATTGATTCTTCAGACTTTTGGGAATTTAATGATGTATAACTTTTATTTTAAAAAAAAGTCCAAAATGAATAAGCAGTAATCGCAGGAATTTAGTGTCACTTTGAAAGGCAGATCGCCAGCTTCCTGTTGGAGTTAGCTCATGGGTGTCAGTATATGATTTGTCAGGCTCAATCAGACCAACATTTTGGTGTTTGTTTCATGTGTCTGTGACATTCCTACTGGCCGCTAGGGCAGTTTTTGTGTGTTTTTTAGTACATAGGTGGTGCTAAATAGTCCATTTCTGGCACCCAAGGGGTTAATTTTGATATTGTATGAAAGTGTTCACCAGCCATGACATACATGGCAAATTTGGTGACTTTTGGAGCATGTTAAGGGGTCAAATGGCAGTTTAAAGTTGAAAAAGTATGAAAATAAACAAATTGTAATAAATCAATAACCGTACATCCTATCTCAAAATTTTTTGCATGTGAGAGTTGTGGTTAGTCCCGTGAACAGATAGATACATTACATGGTGAAAAGCGAGTTCCAGACATCGGAACTTTCTGGGCTCATAAAAAAAAAAAAAAAAAAAAAAAACTAAGACAGTTAAGACTAAGTTATGAGATCACTTTTTTGAGAAGGATTCACTCTATCTTTTGGTGCTATTTAGAAGTCAATATGACAAACGGTGTCATACGAGTTAGTTTCAGAAATTTTATTTTGAAAGGCATATTGGAAATTTCCTGTTAGAGTTAGATCATGGGTGTCAGTGTATGATTTGTAGAGCTTCATCAAACAAAAATTTTGGCAGTGGTTCCATGTCTCTACGACATTCCTTTTGGCCACTAGGGCTGTTACCGTTTTGTTTTTTGTTTTTTTACATAGGTGGCGCTGGAGAGCACATTTTGGCACTTATGAGGTTAATTTTTACATTCTATCAAATTGTTCACCAGGCCTGACATGTGTGCCAAATTTGGTGAGTTTAGGGGGTCAAAATCCACTTGAAAGTGGCGGAGTAATAATAATAATGATAATAATAATAATAATAATAATAATAATAATAATAATAATAATAATATAAAAACGAACGAAAACAATAGGGCCTTGCTTTCAAGGCAAGGCCTCTCACTGTGAGTGAGAGGGCCTTACCTTTCGGCTCGGTCCCTAATAATAATAATAACTTTATTTATATAGCACCTTTAAAAACCAAGTTTACAAAGTGCTTTGACAGACAAAGCAGAAGGGCACAACAGCAGGATACAAGATGCAAGTAAAGACACTAAAATAGAAGCAACACAATAAGAGAGATATATACAGCAAATGCAAAAACATGACACTTCGAACAAATTAAGTGAACCGGAATAAAGAGGGCAGGGACAATGCAACATGATGCTGTCAAATCAATCCAAAGATGAAGGAACGAGACAAAACATCATGTATGAGAATATAAATCAATAACCAAACAGGATAAAATTCCAATTTAAAAAATTAATATAAGGTATCTACATGCTTTTTCTTCTTTGACATGAAATGTGTCAGTTTGTAATGCTGTTGGCCTACTTATTCATCCAGTGCCTACTGTTGCTTTTGACATGATACATTTCTCATATGGCAGTGTTTTTCCTGTAAGGTAGCTGTGGAAAAGTGCATCTGCATCGATCCCACTGTGCATGAAATGTAGCTGTCATTAGATGTGGCTTCATTGTGATTCCCAGATCAGGTTTGGATCCTCATCAAAGACCCACAGCGGTGGGGGTTCCTGTGGATGCACAGCTGGAGCTGCTGCTGCGGTCTCTACTGTACCATCTTCAGTGAATTCACCTTTGTACTATTACCTGGTGTTTGAAGTGTGTGTGTGGACAGAGGACAGTTACAGATAGCTTTACACTGACTGTCCATGACAGTACAGTAGGTTAGAGCTGCTCCTCATCTTGGCTTGGCAGAGTGAAACTGAGGGACAGAAGAAGAAAGGGAGGAGATCAGGAAGTTGGCATGATGGTGGTTGGCACTGCTCTGCCCTCACCACCACCTGATGCCCCTCTCTCCTGGTTTACTCCTGAATTCAGACACTCCTGATTTTCTATTGACATGTCCTTTCATCCTGCACATGTTTTAATTTGCACTTAACAAAATAACTGTAATTTCCTGACTAGTGGATCCTCTTAATGCCGCAGTGTGTGGGCAACTCATTCACCAGAATAAATAGCTGCTTTTGTAGAATTATTCATGTATAATCTCAGTATTTCTGAACCAGAAATCAGATTCATTCATTCAGCATTTCTGTTTGTGTATCAGTGTTAGTAATTTAACCAAGACACAACCACATCTACTTCCAAAGAGCATAATTTCCTTCATCATCTTCTTTTTAAGATTTCTGAAGTGAACGTAACAGTTTGGCTTTTTGACTTTTCAAAGTCATTAAGTGATTAATTTATGCTTTAAAAAAAACCTAAACGGATATGCTGAAAATTGAAAATAAATTTTGAAAAATGATCACATACCATATATGTTTTCAGTAGTACATTAAATAAAATTTGATGCACGCTTCACATTGTAAAACATTTATGTAAACAGCAATATTTGAAAGAACTTCATTAATTCATTTTGCAAAAAAAGTTTCTAGTATATCATGTGAGGTGGTTTTCACCTATAACCTCTGACATAGAGACTTACTGACCTTGATATGACTGATATGACTGATGTTTGTGGCATTGTTTTTTGGATACCCTGATAAAGGGTGAAACATACATGGTTGTACAACAGGGAGAGTGGCCTGATCAGGAGACAGACTCGACTCAAATAAACTTATTTTTCCACAGCGAGCCAAGAGACAACATGGACACAACAATAACACATTAAATACTAGTAAAACAACCACAGATAAATGAATACAGCTATTAAACTGATCCACCTGAAAAGATTTTGTAGCAGACCCAATAAACAATTGCTCAAATACAAGTACAAAAGGTGCATGGGAAAATAAAAGACAATAAAAAAAAAACATCCATGAAAAACATTTCAGCTACTTTGAGCAAAGGAGGGCTCTATTTTTTATTTATTACTTATCAAAGCCACCTTTTATAGCTAGTTGTATATCGCTAACCAATAAGGCTATTATTATTTAGAAGGGGGCATGAAATATATCATTTTCTTCATCCTGCTCCATTTGAGCATGGCTGTGTGTATGTCTGTTCACCTGATAATTATTGAATGTCTGCTAATGAAATGCACAACAATGAACGAAATAAATGAAATGAAATGAAATATTATTGAAGGACTTGTTGTGTAAAGTGTTAGCACAAATTATTCTCATAATATAATATAATATAATATAATATAATATAATATAATATAATATAATATAATATACATTTATGCATTTGGCAGATGCTTTTTTCCAAATGACTTACATAGGAAAACCAGAATAAATAAATAAATAAATAAATAATAAAAAACAATAAAAAAATAAGATAAAATACAAGAATAGATTAAAGACATAAAGCAGCTGTACAATTAAAAACAGTGCCGTACAGAAGAATAAAAAAGCAAAATGATGGACTAAAATACAAGAATAGATTAAGAAGACATAAAAACAGCTTTACAATTAAAAAAGTGAAATAAAAATACCAAGTAAAACAACAGAATAAACATAATAATAGATTTAAAATGGAATGTTTGAAAGTGCTAGGACAGGAGGTGCTCTCAGAAGAGGTGGGTCTTCAGGAGCTTCTTGAAGATAGGCAGGGATGCCCCTGTATAATAGTGGAGCCCCTGTATGTACGCCACTAATATAATATAATATAATATAATATAATATAATATAATATCTATACACTACAAACTTAAATGAACAATATTTCATTCTGTCAACCTGATATAATGTGTGCATGGGTGATCCAGTTGACTTTTGATCCTGGAGCTACAGCATTCACCCAGAGCTGAACTCCTGACCCTGTGCTGTGATTGGCCCTGTGGTTGTACCTCCATGGCCCTGGAGGTGGCTTCATGTGGATGTGTTCTCACATGGGTGCTAAGCTCTCTCACATGTATGCTCTAATGCTCTTGATTTCACATCCATCACTGGGCACTCAGTGGTGCTACATGATCACATGATCGAGTCACACAGTCCACTTGGAAATCAAACTCAGCTGAATAATTCAAGCTCATGCAGAAACACTGCACGTGCATGCGAGCCCGTCCTCCGTCCCTGATGAACAGTATGGCATTTTGGACACAGCTAAAGCTTATCGGTAATGTCTTAGTATATTATCTCTTAAATTAACCCTTTATAGAGCACTCAGAAATATTCTGAAATTCAAACTTTAGTGTGTTAATGGAGGACATTATATGACTTTATTACTTTTGTGAAATTTTCCTCATTTTTTTTATTGTTATGTAGAAAATCAAGGTAAATTAAGTTACCATATTTGGTCCCTTACCCATAAGCAGCAAAAAAAAAAAAAAAAAAGAATTCATGAAGTATGTATAAAAAAAATGCAAGAAAAAGCACATGTAAGGTGAAAGGAATATGTATTTTTAGAACATTAGAACATCACTTTTAGAACATTAGACCAACATAAGTGCTGATCCAGACACCTGCCCACATCCACATTATCCCTTTGAACATCATTCCTTACATTAGTACCATTACTTCATGGTACCTAACAAAGCAGGTACACTCACTGTTCATGCAGAGGTGGACCTTACAGACCCTGTAGACCACATCGGACCTGAGACTGTTGACTCACTGTCCTCACTGGAATTAACTGTTGCTGTCAGTAATATATGTGATATATGTGAAAAATTACCAAAAATAGTCACTTGCCTGATAAAGGATTAACAACAAATATGCTTTTAAAGTCTGTGTCTGCAAAATGTGCATTAACGTGGAGTTGATTTATAAATGATGCTCTAAATTGTTCTTATTAGCTGTGAAACTACACTGGCAGTAGATTCTCCAAATTCATCCAGGCCCATGAAAAACCACCAAAAGATTGATAAAAAGACAGATGACTCATCCTTCTGCTTCCTTTGCATGTTTTGGTGTCCTTGGTTCTTCTACAAGCATTGAATTTTCATTCTCAACTTAGCCTTTTTTTTCAGCCGTCTCTCCTCTCAGTGTGAGCCAGTGAATGGTTTTGTTTCATGGGTTTTATGCATCCAGATGGAGACACCATCTTTTCTGATGATTTTGCTAATGATGTGAAGATTGGACACAATGGCAGAGTAAATCCTCCAGTTGCTTAGTTCTCTTAAGACTGTTGGGTTTAATGCTGAGACTGAACCACCAGACTGCTGCTGCTGTCAATGACAACAATCCTCTACTATGGAAATATGAACTTAAATTATCAGAATCAGAATTGTAATTGCCTTTATTGTCATTTGACAGCATAGAGTACATCAAACGAAATTGAGATCAATGATTAGGGATATCGGGCTGCTGCTCCTAGCTGGTGCGCCACCACAGAACCCTTTTCTTCAAAAATTGCAGTGAAGAACAGAGAATAATACAAAGCACAATTATAAGACATCATACAGTTTTCATACATTACACGTGGACACATGCTGGTACTTTTTCCATGGATTTGGTAGGATTTGGGGGATAGGATGAAAAAAAAAACAGAGTTTGAGGGCAGACGGTTGGAGTGGGGAAAAAATGTGTGTGTGTTGTGTGTGTCCTTGGAAGATTGTGTTGCAAAATAAGAGACACAGTAGGTCCATCTGTCCTTCAGTTGTTACCAGTTCTTATCAGTCCAGTCTGTTGTCTGTCCACTGTTGTCTTGATCATGGAAGATGTTTTGACTGCAGGGGGAATAGATTAGAGAAGAATCCGGCTGCTACTGAGCTCTCAGGGGAAACAATTTAGGCCATGGGGGAAACTTGATTTCTGCATTAATTTAGTATAACTTACATTATGTTATACCTGGCCTCAGCATTTCTCACTTCTGAGCAGTGAGCACGTCTCTACACAGTTTGTCTACTTTCTCTTTCAGTCCCGCAGATTGACGGAGCCCCTCCACATTTTCTCTCAGCCCTTCTGCAGTCTGGCCTGCGATGTAATCCAACTTCTTATATGAGCCCGCAGCCCATCTGGCCAGGTCTCACACACTGTCCCCCGACTGCGTCACCACCCGTTGTAATTACTTCACATTGTCACTCACCGCTCCGAACTGCTTCTCAATTTCGACCGACAGTAGCGGGGTCTCTTTGCATGTTGCTGTCTTACCGATTTTGCAATAGATCAGGGCCATTCCAAGAGCGATCAGAAGATGTCCTGCTATCATAAATATCATAAATCCAAATAGGTAGATGTCTTCGATGGCCTCCACCAACAGAGCAGAGAGACAGACCACCCTCCACTTGTCCCAAGCGTTCCAGGTGTATCCGGCTGCAAAAGTTCCGTCACGGTAGGCGGGCTCCCCGGGGCCATTCTTCCTGGGTGAAAAAATCATGTCAATTGCGCTGAGTGACCAGTTGATCAATTCCATATTTGCTGTTTGAGAGCTCAACAAGCAGGGGATCCAAAAGTTAAAGTAAGTCAGACGAGACACTGCAAGGCCAAAGCAGAGTGGAGAAGGCAGAAAGGCAGGACAGCTCAGCTCAGAAAAACACGTCTGCTCTCTTAAAGGACAAGTCAGAAAATTATAAGGTTTGTAGCATGGATTCTCCTCACCCAGAGGATCTAATTGGCTGAACTCCTTTCCACATAGCCTCTGGGGATTGAAATGTATACTGCAGGACAAACTAAAGGCCTTACTATCTATATTATAAAAGGGAGGTGGACTCCATTTGTGTGTGTGTGTGTATGTGTGTGTGTGTGTGTGTGTGTGTGTGTGTGTGTCTTGGGTATCACACAAAATCCAGAAAGAGCTGACTGCTGCAGTTTGACATACTTGTACATTTTTGCTTAAGGAAAAGACTTGCAAAAACAGAAAGTTGATAGGACCAATATTTTGGGAGATATTAGTGATTTTGGAGTGCAGTAGCCTTACAATGCTGTAGCTATGCCCAGAATCACATGAACGCTTTGGCAGTAACTGCTGGACAAATGCAGTACAGCATGCATGAATACAAAACAAATATCTGTGCTGTGGGACCAGGAGGTTGCACCTCAGGGTTGGGATGTGGATTTTTAACACCCCCCCCCCCCCCCCATTTCACATCCCACCCTTGGTATTGACAATGTCGGGCAGTGGTAGAGGAGGTAGAGCGGGTTGTCCAATAACCGAAGGGCTGGCGGTTCGAATCTCTCTCTGTCCTAGTCTGTCCATTGTATCTTTGGGCAAGACACTTCACCCTCCTTGTCTCCAGTGCTGCTGCTCACACTGGTGTATGAATGCGTATGAATGTTCGGTGGTGGTCGGAGGGGCTGTAGGCGCAGATTGGCAGTCACGCTTCTGTCAGTCTGCCCCAGAGCAGCTGTAGATACACAGCTTACCACCACCAGAGGGAGAATGTGAAAGCGAATGAATAATGGGTCAATAATGTAAAGCACTTTGAGTGTCCAAAAAAAACACTATAGAAATCTAATCCATTACTGCTATTAATGATGAAGTCCAGGATCTAGAACCCATGGTCCCCCACGGGTCAACGCGCTACAGGGTGGGGAAGCAAAATTTACAATATTTTGAGGCAGGGATTGAAAGACAGTGTATGACCAATTAGTTTATTGAAAGTCATGAGAATTTATTTGCCACAAGAAAATTTACATAATAGAAAATGTTTTTATTCTATGTGTCCTCCTTCTTTCTCAATAACTGCCTTCACACGCTTCCTGAAACTTGCGCAAGTGTTCCTCAAATATTCGGGTGACAACTTCTCCCATTCTTCTTTAATAGTATCTTCCATACTTTCTCGTAATAGTTTTGCTCGTAGTCATTCTCTTCTTTACATTATAAACAGTCTTTATGGACACTCCAGCTATTTTTGAAATCTCCTTTGGTGTGACGAGTGCATTCAGCAAATCACACACTCTTTGACGTTTGCTTTCCTGATTACTCATATGGGCAAAAGCTTCTGAAAAGGTATGGATAATAGTGTTAGGTATGATTATGACATCAATATATGTTTGGTTTCAAAACAATTGACGTAGTGCCTGCTGAGAAAAAACAACTAAATGTTCATTGTAAATTTTGCTTCCCCACCCTGTAGTTTAGTTTATATTATTTTTACTTTGCACTGCTATTTAGTTTATTTTTATATTTTTATTGCAGTCATATTTTAACCTTGATTCTACTTCACTGTAATTCTGCTGGTATTTTATATTTCTGATCTTGACTGGAGGAACTGTAATAAACCCAACTTCCCTCATGGATCATTAAAGTAATGTGATTATGAAATGTTCTGGTCTTGCACATTGAATTATACAAGAAAAGATGAGCTGTGGCAAAATAATGTGTAACAAAATGAAATAATCCTTCCTCTGACCTGTCCTTTTAAATCAGTGTTCCTCAAAGGAGGCCCCCCAGGGGGTGTTGGGGGGCGTTTGGAAGGAGAAAGGTGAGAGGGGGGCGCTGAGGCACAAATGGGGGGTGTTAGTCAATATGTTATCTCAAAGGCGAATGTACATTGTCTCCTGCCCCCCCACCCCCCAACAAAAAGGATAATAATGAGGTGAGGGGCGCGTTACCTACAGAGCAATTTAACACCCACCCAACCCCCAGTCACAAAATTACCTTCATATGGGGGGGACCAGAAGGTGTAAGGGGGCATTTGTTCAAAAAAGGTTGAGAGTCCCCAAAAATGATTAATGATTAATGACAAAATAAATGTTGGTTTCATATGACATGTGGGACAGCTGCATTATCTGGTAATTTGTTAAAGTGACAGCATATTTTATGACCTGTCAGGTAAGTTTTATTATAAACATGTGTTAAACTTTTAATGCAATTCACAATGCATCGGTAGATGATGTAGGGAAGGAAATATTTTTGATGTGTATTTGATTATTTTAAATTACTTCAACCTACAAGCAAGGAAAACATCCATCTACCACCGTTTTTATAACATCAAGATGTATGTTACACCTGTTTTAGATTTCATGACTACTATCGTCAAAAACACTTCCACAAATAGCTAGTTCAGTTTGTGGAATATCTGGTTGGCTTGATTTTAGATTTCAGAACTTTGGAACAGACTGTAATTAGCTGTACGTGAAAAGAGGCTGTAGAGCCTTTATTTTTTTTTCCTACTCCTGGTTTCAGTAGGAAATCTTCAATTGAATTTCCTTTGATATGTGACACTTGCGGTAACATAGAAAAAAAATCTGGATGAAAAGCCGTTTCAGTATCATGACTTGTGGTAGCCCAGAGGTGCAACAGCCCAAAAAATTATCCACTACAAGAAAAAAAAATAGGACCAATGGCCCTGTAGCTTACCGGCCAAATTAAAAGCTTTGGGAAATGTATCCAGATGCCATTTATTATCACCCAGTTATGTGTATTTGTTATATTACAGAAATAGCCTATGTTTTGGTCATATTCCAATCAGATCTGTAAAAAATTCAAATTCCAACTTGATATCATTGAAACCTAATGATTTATTGGATCAATCCACATCCTATCTGTTATAATGGGAAAATTTTTCAAAGTCGCACCAAATCCAGAATCAGATCTGGATTGAAAGAATTGCAATACCTTGTGCTGACATCATCATAAAAAAGCTGTATACCAAGTTTGAAGTCAATCAGAAGTGTAGTTTGGGAGAAAAAGACGACTGAAAGGTTTTCCCCTTAAGAGCCCATGTTAAATTTTCTGTAAGTTCCCAGATCCAGAAGAAGATCCTGATCAGCATGTGGCCATTATGTTTTGGTCATCTCCCCATCAGGGCTGTACTGTAGAAATTTCAACTTGATATCATTTATATTTACTGAGTTATTGCATCGATCCACTTCCTATCTCTTATAATGGGGAAATTTTTCAAAGTCGCATCAAATCCAGAATCAGATCCAGATCCAAATAATTTCACTAACTTCTGTTGACATCATCATAAAGAAGCTGTATACCAAGTTTGAAATCAATCGGAATTGTAGTTTCGGAGAAGTAGCCGATTGAAATTTTTGTAATGGACGACAGACGACGACAGACGACGACAGACGACGACAGACGACGACAGACGACGACAGACGACGACAGACGATGACAGATGATGCCGCCGCCGGATGCTGGACGCCACATGACGACAATGGCTTACGGTCTGTCGGCCGGTAAGCTAAAAATAAAAGCATAGGCTGAAAATTGTTACGGCCTTCAGGTGTTTTTTCTTGTACTGGATAATTTTTTGGGCTGTTGCACCTCTGGGCCACCGTAATGACTTAGGATTGAGTTTTATATAAACTGTAACTTAGTTAATTTCACTCTGTTTTGTGCTGTTTTTGGACTGTCTGAATTCCATAACAAAAGGGTCACCTCACTAGATGACAGACAGAGGTGTAGATCTAGCATTAGCTTTAAATTAAAGTTGAAGAGTCCAGAAAGTTAACCACTCCATAGTTCATATGTCCTATTTAATGTTGTATTATATTAATCTTAAAATTCAAATCCTCTGGTTTTTCATTTGTCAAACATACCCCTAGTGCTGGTATGATCTCTTCCTTTCTGTAATTTGTATTATATGCTTTGTCTCGTTTCCTTTATTCTGTTCTGGCAATGTGTGGGCGTTTTAATAGTGACCTTCCATGGGATGGACATAACCCGCACTACCTGTGGACCTCTGATATTTTCAAATAATCACAGAGGCTTTCTGCAAATTGGCAAAATTCTGCAATAAATGACCTACTCTGTTTCAGCAAACACAAAGGTCTGGCGATAATAAGCGTCCTGTGCAAATTGACATCTCTGTGTCTTGGTGAAATTTGCAACATTTTTTGTTTCCTCTTCATTTATTCATCCCATTTCTTGTGTGAGGATGATGGAGGGTGCACTGGTGATGAAAAATGACAAAACAGTTTGGGGTGGAAATTGAGGAGGCTCATATGATATTATGGATAGTCACTGAAAGACCAAACTTAAATCTTTCAGATGAGAGAGACACCTGAAAAGATTAAAAGCTACGGAGAGGAATATTATTGTTTCATTCAACATTTATCTGTAAGTGGTGAACCTGTACTTGACATCAGAAGCACAGAATAATATCAGTAAATGTCAGTAAAAAGCAGAGTTTGATTCATGCGTTGTGATGGTGATTGGAGGTCCATAGGTTATATAGGCATGTGTGAATGTGTGAACTCCACAATGTTAAAATGTGAAGTTAGCATCTACAATATTAAATGGCAACATCTGATATTGTATTAACCCTTAAGGTACCAGAGGTTTTTTTTTTTTTAAATTTTTATGTATATATAATCAGTGTTGATATCAAGATTTCAAAAAGCTGTCTGTTTCATTCAGTTATGTTGATTGTCAGAATACTGCAACTTTGGCGCTTAAAGGGTTAAGTGGCAACATTTAATATTGTAGATGTTAATTAAAAATGAAATAAAATAAGGCAATGGCTACTGCCACAGTACTGCAGCAAGAAGTATTGGTTTGTCTGTTGCAGTGGTTTCCAACATCACAAATTTCTGGCGACCCCAGACATTCAAAATGGAGACATTTTTTTTGCTAAAAGTAATTTCTTTTTGATCATGTAATAGTTGGCTCTGCTATGTTGCAAATAAATGTTAATTTTAGATGACATTTAGTCTATATAATGCATATTATTATGGACGGAGGCAGGAAAGCCAGGTGTAGATTACTGCACAAAGTGAGAATTTTATTTTCCTTGGTCAGGATATGTACAGTCAGTCCAGCTTGGATTTACAAGGCTGACAATTAATACTGAACAAACAATAACTCAAACTATGAATTATGAAAGAGCTGCAGCATCTGAAACCGACCACAATGAACATTTGAAAGATAAACAGTACCACAGTGCTTCAGTTTCAGACTCAGAGTTTGTCTTTTATGTATTGGGATTGTCTCTCTCAACTCACCATATATTTTTGATTTGCAAGTTTTTTTTTTTTGTTTTTTTTTTTAAATCAATTTCTAGAAATTTCAGGGGACCCCATTTGAATTCCAGGTGACCCCATGTGGGGTCCTGACCCCAAGGTTGAAAAACCCTGGTGTTATGAGATTGGTGTATGTGTGTGTTCCTTTAAGTGCGAGAGTGGGGTGTGGCGTGTGCGTGAGCGTATGGTGTGAGTGGTCAAGTGAGATGAGGGAATGGCAGTTTGAGTATGCGTGTGTAAGAGGGACAGAGAAAAAGAAAAGTGTAAGCTAACATCTATATTCAGTGTATAAAATAAAAGCTGCTGTCTGATTCAAGGATCCGAGTCTGCCGTATTCCACCACTGGTAAGGGAGTTAACCCCGACATCGGCCCTGGAGGAAATCTCCCCTGTGCTCGCTGACTACAGTCGTACGAGCCAAGCAGGAAAGGTTAACACTGGTCTATTGCCACAGAGCCAATCAAATGATCTGAATTCTGCACTCTTAACATTTTCCCAGTGGCTGATTTATATTCATCAAAAACCCGGGCAAATTCTTCATATGTGGCAAAACAGTCGCCACGTTTCATGTTGTTTGCCTGAATGCTGAAACTCAAAGTGTGAATAGATGCACAAACCAGCTTCCGGTAACTGGTACCGTAGCGTTATCCTGTAACTGGATAGGCACAAGGCGTGTGTGATACTTATTACCACAGTACTGTAGCAGCAGGGTGGCAGGTGACCAGTCTACACATGATATAAAGGGGGTGCTGATTGGCTCCATGGTAATAAACAAATGAGAAAGTAGTCCCACAATACTGTGGCAATAGCCACTTCAATAAAATAAATTTACCTAAAAGGCTGGTGACATTATGTGACAACAGTTTTTTATCGAAAAGGTCAAAGGTTATCTTCACAACAACATAGAAATCTCCAAAAAGATTATTCTGTCCTCATTCAACACCATATCTGAGGAACAGAAGGGCAGACTGTGATCACATTTCAGTGATGACACTAATCTTATATATATTTAAAATGTTTACAGTATTTTAGGCTACTTTTATATTTCGCGAGGTGTGTTTTTATTTATTTTTTATAAACTGACACTGTGGTGAGTCAAGCACCGACATTTTGTTTAATAACTGATGGTGCATTTATTGAATGATAACAAAGCAAGTCTGAAGTCTGAAGTCTTATGAGCCCACCAGGACAGAGGGTCCTCCCCTGTTTCTTCTGGCTCCTTATTACATACTTCATGGTTCTACTCACAGGGACACAGTGTAAACATAAACAGTGCACTGGTCAATTCAGCCTGTTCCTGGGATCACATCAACATGGCCACCACGTTACTTCAAAACCAGCTTCTTATCTAGAAAATGTAAAAGCTGTGGATGAAAAACACTGTAGTTTACATTTCTCAGCCTATATTTAGGTTTATGATCTATTTGGAGGAGAAAAGTTTTAGAAAAATTATAAATTGTCTGGGAAATGCAAAGAAATTGGTGCTTTTAATCCAACAAAACACAACACTCCCAGTTACTTTCATGTGTTTACAAGCCAGTCTTGTCCAGTCCAATGTGATGATGATCCTGGTCTAAGATCCACTGTCTGATGATGATATTGAGCTTAAAATGGTTGTTCCTGCACCATGTGCACAGTAAAAGATAAAGTAAAAGTAAAGTAAAATAAACTTTATTGTCCCCTGAGGGAGATTCATCTTGGGCACAGTGCTATATATCATTGCTTCACTAGACAAGATCAAAAACATAAAAAACATCATTACATGGACACATTATAACAATGATAGTTAGTCTGTCATATAAAACAGACATGGACTACATTTGATAATCACAACACAGAACATTTAGAGATGCCTGAAGTGCTAAAGAAAAAGTGCTAAATGCTAAAATGCTGTGTGTTTGTTGCACATTGCTCTGTTACATTAGTTTTTGACGTTGTTCAGCAGCTTAATGGACATTGCGACAAATGATAATTTGAGGCAGTTAGTTTTGCGCTTTGGCATACGAAAGCTTCTTCCTGATGGAAGAAGTTCATATTCGGAGGACAATGGATGAGTCAGGTCTGAACAGATTTTTGTTGCTTGTTTTATGAGCGACTGATTATACAGATTATCTTCGGACTGATATTCTCTCATACCTATAATCTTCATTGCTGTTTTGTGCATATTGGCCAGCCTGTTCTTCAGTTGTACTGATAAGTTTCCGTACCAGGCTGTGATGCCATATCTGATGAGGCTCTCTAGGATAGCTCTGTAAAAAAATCAGCAGAATCTGCTTGCTGACCCCATACAGCCTAAGTCATCTCAAAAAACACAGTCTTTGCTGCAGTTTATTGCACAAGTTGTCTATGTGTGGCTTCCAGCAAAGAAGGTTATCGATATGGACCCCTAGGTGTCTGTATGTGGCCACTTGATTGACAGTCTGGTCTTTGGTCAGATGCAGTGTCAATATTTCAGAGTCAAGCTATTTTAATCTAGACAGAGTATTTATAGCTCTATGGAAAGTAAACCAGCTCTAATAGTAGAGTTGAAAGTCAGTGTAAAGTTCTGCACAGATGCAGTGTAAAATTCAACTCTTCAGAGTGATGATTAGTGCCAGTCTGCCACATTGCATTGTGGGTACTGGACATTTTGCTCATTGTGTTCTATTTTATGTGCAGGGGTTCAAGGGGGGTTTATGTTAATGTTTGTTTAGGTTAAAGTGTCTGTTTTACAACATTTATTGGCCTTTTTATGTTTATTTTTATTAAGGTGACACCATTAGTCAAACCTGTAGGCAGAACAATGCCCAACCTGATTGTTGCTGTGAAGCTACAGTTATATCATAAGAGAGGAAGCCTGTGCTCTTTCAGTGTTAAATCATCTCCTGGGGTGACTGAAACCCATAGAGTAATTATTCTCCTTTCAAATTGCTAGTGTAACAATAATACAGTTTATCAATCATTACAACCCAAAGAGCTCCTTCAAGAAATTTCTGAAAATCATCTGATGACCCCCATTTCGGGGTCCCCTGCAATTCCACATTATTTCAATATTAGTGTAGGGTGTAAACTGATGAAGAAAATAACACTGCAGAGAAATAAATATCAACACATTATAGTCATTTTTAAACTAAATTTGGAGTTAAAATAGCTCTATAAAGGGTAATCATATTACTCTTAACAGTGTGAAACAACAGTGTTAAACTTTTTTTTTTTTTTTTTTTTTACGCATTTCATTGTTAATTTTGACACTGAATTGAGTAGAATTAACTTAAATGTAACACTGGCCATAGAGTAAATTTTACTCAAATTTTGAGTGGGACCAAATGTTATCTGAAACAGAGTTCAATTCAACTCTCTATGAGTTAATACCAAACTGGAGTGAAAATCCAAGGCACTCTCTTTAAACATTAAAATGCTTTTATTAACATGGCATGGTCATATCTAGACCTAAAAACCACTTCTATGCGTTTCGGCTTCAAGCCTTCATCAGGAAGTCAAACAGGAGCTTGGAAAGCTGTATGTTCCTATATAGTAGGATAGCAACAGGAATTTTGAACTTCTCTATGAGTTAAATTGACACTTTTTTTTACTGTGTGACACAACCGTCTGAGTCCTCTGCTCTGTAAAAATGATCTCAACTGAAGATGTTTCCAACTGGCAAATGTGTCAATATAGTGAGAAAAAAATGCGCTTAATACATTTTTATTAAATCCTATTATGAAGATTTTGCTCTGCTGCTGGTGAATAATGAAATAGAGACTTCTGCTGGCTGACAAGATTTTATTTCTTTGCAAAGAAAGGTCAGTTCTGCACACGAGTGGCGATTGTGAAGAAAAGACAAAGAGCTTCTCACAAAATCCACCTTTCATAGGGTGAATCGCATTTGCAAGTGACACCTCCAGTTTCCTCAAAGGGCCTTTTGACTGAATGATGAACTCAAGGTTTTAACAATCAGTCACCTTTTGTTGCCTTGCAAAAAAATGTATACACACAGTAGGGGGATTTGGGTAAGGATATGGGAAAATTAGCATGTAGTGGGGGATATTCGGGAAAGTTAGCATGCAGTGGGGAAGGATATTCAGGAAAGGATACAGGAACAAAGAAGGGAATCAGATAAAGAAGTTAAAATTCCATTACAATCTCTTCAAAGTCTTAACTATATATGATAGGATTCTGGACAGATATGGGTGTTGCCAAGAGTCAGCATGAGTTCTATATTTACATTTTCTGTTATTTGTGTGTCCACTTGTGACTTAAACAATGTGTATGAAGCTTCCAGGAAAATGTTTTTTACTCATGCGACAGGATAAGAAAGCAGTAAAACAGGAGTGGATGGAAACTTGCCATTGTAATAAAGCAGCAGAAGGAAAGAAGTCTGTATCAGTCCAAGCTAGCCTGCCAGATGCCAGACATCTGTTTCTGTACACCTTGAACCCTTCATCTTTGCATCCACTCGCCTTCTCTTCTGAGCGCGTTCCGTGCCAGGCGTGAGGATTACGCTTCGACAGAGTTCACAGACTACTCATCCCCTCAGCCCTTATCACAGACGCAGGGGGCTGCTATCACCGGCTGAGCAGCACATCCAGCTGTAAACACTCACAGACACTTCCTGAATGCCACGGCACAGTGCCCATAATCCTCTCTGATTCAGCCGAGGCCAGAAATCCTGCATTGTGTATTTATTCACGTCAGGGGGAAGCTGGATCGGGGAAAGACCAGGGAGCTGTAAGGTCATGTCAATTACATTCTCAGGGAGAGAAGTGGCTCTGCATAAAATATTACTTCAAACAATGAAACAATACAAATGCTTGTCACAGCTTCATGGTTTAGTTCCTATAAAAGCACCAATTTCATTGTGTTTGCACTATTTTGATTGGACCCAATTATTTTAGTTCTGTTCCAATTTCATCTCTCTTTATGCTACAGCTTATTCCAATCTATCCATCAAAAGTTGCATCTGCCTAAAGTTGATATTACATCATTTTGGAGGTTACTTGATTTGTTGAATACTTTAATTGATCTAATCAGTGTCTTTTCACGCACCTCTGTTCTCTTCTCCAGAAATGCATGCGCTTCAACCCAGATGCAACTGTCTGGGTTGCCAAGCAGCGGATCCTGTGTACACTCAACCAGAGCCTGAAGGATGTGCTCAATTATGGGCTTTTCCAGCCAGCTAGCAACGGGAGGGACGGCAAGTTCCTGGATGAGGAACGCATCCTCCGAGAGTACCCTCAGCCAATCAGCAAGGGGGTCCCATCTTTGGAGGTATGGCTAGTTAAATGATTCACTTTATTTATTCTTACATTACAGTCAATGATAAAACTTTGTGAAGGAGAGGTCAGAAACCCAAATGGATCATCTAATTACGAATAATAATTCTAGTGGCTGAAGTTCATGCTGTGGTCAAACCAGAAATCTTAAATAATCAGAGGTAGAATCTCCGGCAACAATCGCACAAACATGAATATCAGTCAGAATATCGGCCTTCATCTAGTGATTGATAAGTTTTTCAATGAAATCTTTTCCATTTAGAAAAAAAAGCTACAGAAAATGTAAAGTATATATTTAATATTTACTATATTTAATCAACTTATTTTATAGTAAAGTCATGTTGAAAATTTGTCAAACATGAGGGAATGTATATTAATGTCCCTGAGTTATCACATCTGCCTATATATCTCCCATATTGTAAATGAATTGTTGTAAATTACTCTTATTATTATGATTATTGTGATTATTATGATTATTATGATTATTATTATTATTATTATTATTATTATTATTGTTATTATTATTTCATGCTAATTAATTGACATGTATTATACACACACACACACACACACACACACACACACACACACACACATATATATATATATATATATATATATATATATATATATATATATATATATATATATATATATATATATATATATAAGATAAGATAAGATAAGATATTCCTTTATTGATCCCACAATGGGGAAATTCACAGTGTTGTTAGCAGCATAAAAAAAACATACACAGACATACACATACACATAAAAACAGTCATATAAATTTGAATAAAAAAGTGTTTAAAAGGAGAGTGCAAATATTGTTCGATATGATGTAGTGCAAACGGTTATAAATATAAAAAATATATATATATATATATAAATATATATATAAATATATAAATACGGATTGAATAACATAAGTGGAGTGGAGGGAGGGTTGTTATTACACATTGTGCATTGATCTAATGGGAGCAGGACTGGTTGTGAAGTCTGACAGCAGAGGGAAGGAAGGACCTGTGGTATCTCTCCTTCGTGCAGCGTGGGTGAAGAAGCCGGTCACTGATGGTGCTTTCTAGGGCTCTTACAGTCTCATGTAGGGATATATGTACATATACATATATATATATATATATATATATATATATATATATATATATATATATATATATATAT
This sequence comes from Sphaeramia orbicularis, assembly GCF_902148855.1. Taxonomy (NCBI): domain Eukaryota; kingdom Metazoa; phylum Chordata; class Actinopteri; order Kurtiformes; family Apogonidae; genus Sphaeramia; species Sphaeramia orbicularis. The sequence goes on from NC_043959.1 coordinate 6,683,514, forward strand.
ATATATGTATATATATATATATATATATATATATATATATATATATATATATATATATATATATATATATATATATGTATATAATGGAAATATCTTTTCAATACATGCTGCTTAAACACGGTAATTACTCTGACTTTGCAAGGGCACATTTAGTAATTACAAAGGAATTAATCACTAAAATAATTCTTTCACTATTCTAATCTGAATGCTGTAATGACTCACTCAGAGCAATATCCTTAATATTAGGACACAAACTTTTTCATTCTTAAAAAAAATGTAAAGGTTCTTAAACGTTTTGTGAAAGGTCAAATGAACATTTTTTTTAATAAATATTAACATTTTCAATTGTTTGCACTAATCTTTGCAGTGTACCTTTAAATTAAAAAAAAATAAATTATAAACTAATCAGTGAGGCTGTACTCAGTCACTTCATAGAAAGCTTAGATGTGTAATTTCTAAAATACTCACATTCCTTTATGTTTAGCCTCAAAAAACTAAATATAAATATAGGTGACCTGATGCTGTGTCACATCGCTGTAGAAAAATGCAGCCACTTTTCCCAGTGTTCATGTTTATTGTGCAGTAGCAATCAGCAATTACATCTGTTAATAATGACACATTTAACCCTCTGCCTTTCTGGATGCACCTGCAATCAGACTAAGTATTGTTGATGTTGTACCACCTCAAAACAGGCTCATCAGACCACTTGAATTACAACAAGCTGAAAAGTAATTATGGAATGTGTGCCAAAATACTGTCAAGCACTGTAGCTTTAACTTATACTCATGCTGAAGAACAGGCAGGCCAGTATGCAGAAAACAGAAATGAAGATTATAGGTATGAGAGAATATCAGTCCATAAATAAATGAAACAAGCAACAAAAATCTCTTCAGACCCGACTCATCCATTGTCCTCTGAATATGAACTTCTTCCATCAGGAGGAAGATTTCATACGCCAAAGTGCAAAACCAACTGCCTCAAATTATCATTTGTCCAAGTGTCCATTAAGCTGCTGAGCAATGTTAAGAACTAGTGTAATAGAGCAACGTGCAACAAACACACCGCATTTTAGCACTTAGTACTTTTTTTTCTCCCTGCACTTTAGACATCTTTATATGTTCTGTGTTGTGACTGTCAAGTGTAGTCCATGTCTGTTTTATATGGCAGACTAACTGTCTTTGTTATAATGTGTCCATGTGATGATGTTTTTTTTTTATCTTGTTTGTGAAGCAATGATATGTAACACTGTGCCCAAGAACTTTATTGTCCCCAGGGGACAATAAAGTTTATTTTACTTTACTTTACTTTATATGCAATATACTGAAATAACAACCAACTTATGTATGTTAACCAAAAAAAAAAATTGACAAAATCAGAACACTTTTAACTCTTTAAAACCTGACGTGTCATCACTGACACACCCTACACATATGCAATTTAGATGGCTGTAACTCTTTCACTGTTTGTGAAATTGGAAAAATCCCAACAGTTTCTGTACTGCAAAAATCTAAATCTTACCAAGTGTATTTTTCTCATTTCTTGTCAAAATACAGTACAGGCCAAAAGTTTGGACACACCTTCTCATTCTTCGCATTTTCTTTATTTTCATGACTATTTACATTGTAGGTTCTCACTGAAGGCATCAAAACTATAAATGAACACATGTGGAATTATGTACTTAACAAAAAAGTGTGAAATAACTGAAAACATCTCTTATATTCTAGTTTTTTCAAAGTAGCCACCCTTTGCTCTGATGACTGCCTTGCACACCCTTGGCATTCTCTTGATGAGCATCAAGAGGTAGTCACCTGAAATGGTTTTCACTTCATAGCTGTGCCTTGTCAGGGTTACTTAGTGGAATTTCTTGCCTTATTGATGGGGTTGGGACCATCAGTTGTGTTGTGCTGAAGTCAGGTTGATGCACAGCTGACAGCCCTATTGGACAACTGTTAGAATGCATATTATGGCGAGAACCAATCAGCTAAGTAAAGACAAACGAGTGGCCATCATTACTTTAAGAAATGAAGGTCAGTCAGTCTAGAAAATTTCAAAAACTTTGAATGTGTCCCCAAGTGCAGTCGCAAAAACCATCAAGCACTCCAACAAAACTGGCTCACATGAGGACCGCCCCAGGAAAGGAAGACCAAGAGTCACCTCTGATGCTGAAGATAAGTTCATCTGAGTCACCAGCCTCAGAAATCGCAAATTAACAGCAGCTCAGATTAGAGACCAGATGAATACCACACAGAGCTCTAGCAGCAGACACATCTCTACAACAACTGTTAAGAGGAGACTGCGTGAATCAGGCCTTCATGGTCAAATAGCTGCTAGGAAACCACTGCTCAGGAGAGGCAACAAACAGAAGAGATTTATTTGGGCCAAGAAACCCAAGGAATGGACATTAGACCAGTGGAAATCTGTGCTTTGGTCTGATGAGTCCAAATTTGAGATTTTTGGATCCAACCGCCTTGTCTTTGTGCGACGCAGAAAAGGTGAATGGATTAATGCTACATGCCTGGTTCCCACCATGAAGCATGGAGGGGGAGGTGTGATGGTGTGGGGGTGCTTTGCTGGTGACGCTGTTGGGGATTTATTCAAGATTGAAGGCAACCTGAAGCAGCATGGCTACCACAGCATCCTGAAGTGACATGCCATTCCATCCGGTTTGCGTTTAGTTGGACCATCATTTATGTTTCAACAGGACAATGACCCCAAACACACCTCCAGGCTGTGTGAGGGATATTTGACCAAGAAGGAGAGTGATGGAGTGCTGCGCCAGATGACCTGGCCTCCACAGTCACCGGACCTGAACCCAATCGAGATGGTTTGGGGTGAGCTGGACCGCAGAGTGAAGGCAAAAGGGCCAACAAGTGCTAAGCATCTCTGGGAACTTCTTCAAGACTGTTAGGAAACCATTTCAGGTGACTACCTCTTGAAGCTCATCAAGAGAATGCCAAGAGTGTGCAAAACAGTCATCAGAGCTAAGGGTGGCTACTTTGAAGAAACTAGAATATAAGAGATGTTTTCAGTTATTTCACACTTTTTTGTTAAGTACATAATTCCACGTGTTCATTCATAGTTTTGATGCCTTCAGTGAGAATCTACAATGTAAATAGTCATGAAAATAAAGAAAATGCAAAGAATGAGAAGGTGTGTCCAAACTTTTGGCCTGTACTGTATGTCATCACACTTAAAATAAGACATAATCACTTAAAGAGTAACTTTTCAAGGAGATATAAGAACTTATTTTTAGACAATAGATCTTGAAAATCTTATTTCAAGAAATCATACCACGATAATTTTCACTTGTTTTATTGGCAGATTTTTTGTACTTGAATTAAGCAAAAAATAAATAAATAAATAAAAAATCTTGAATTAAGAAAAAAATAAAAAATAAAAATCTGCCAGTGGAACATGTGAAAATTATCTTGGCAAGATTGGTTGAAAAATTTATTTATTTATTTATTTATTTAATAGGGACAGTACATATTAATGAACATCTACAACAATTGCAGCTGAAAATATGCCAGATTGTAGCAGCAGTGCTAATTTCCATGTAAATAAGATTTTCAAGATCTATTGTCTAAAAATAAGTTCCTAAATCTCACTGAAAAGTTACTCTGTAGGTGATTATGTCTTATTTTAAGTGTGATGAGATTTTTTGACTAGAAATGAGAAAAATACACTTGGTAAGCTTTTCATTTTTGCAGTGTGGAACCTGAGATGTTGCACTTTATAGGCTTTATTGGCTCATTATGGTAATTTCACTCACACCTGTACTAGAAGCTGGAAAATAAGCCGTTTTAACAGTATTATAACACAGTAAATTGTAAATGACTAATAAATTTTGAAAGTTCTACGTGCTCTAGAAAAATGGGCAAAAGGACTCACAACATATTTTCTAATGTTTTTATAGTCAAAATAAGAAAAAAAAAAAAAGTCCAAACAGACCATTGTAGACTCAGGGTTTAAAGGGTTAATTATCTGTTGCACATTTCCTTGCTACACTACAGTCCTCAGTGAGGAGACATGATGTAATTCACAGGCTGCCAGTAAAGAACATGGGCAAATAAATATGTAGAAAATGTAAACACAGATACAGATCGTGTGCACCACTCAGAACAGGACCAGGTTGCAGGCTGCTGTCAGAATTGGAGTGAAATAAAAGTCTTGCTTGTTGAAAATTTTCCTTTTTTCAGTAACTTGTTTGTTTTTCCCTCTCCAGTTCCGCTACAAGAGCAGAGTCTACAGACAACCCAATGTGGATGAGAAACAGATTGCCAAACTTCATACAAAGGTATGTTTTGTTTTTATCTAGTAAAACAAAACCTAAATCCCACAGTGTAAAATCTCATAGTACTGCATGTATTAGTTTGACTGTACAAAAAAGAAGTTATGTAAATCAATATCCCTTCACCTTCCAAACAAAACAACACAGGCATTATTTTATGATTGAAATACACCTACATTAAAGTGATCTACCATAAGGAGTAGCATTTACACAATACATGTTTGTCGAATGAATATAAATACAAGAAAAAAACAACTGCAGAAAATGTGTAAACTGAAAAAAAAAAAAAAAAAATTACTGAGTGACTGTGGATTTTCTGCATTTCCTGAAACTCACTCACAGAGGCACTCAGAGTGGATAAGGGCCACTGAATCACTGTTTTGTTATTGGTTAGATATAGACTCTGGCCTTCTGGGAAGTCTACTGGAGATGCAACCCTAAGCAGCTAAAGAGACAAAACAAATATAGAAGACAAAGTTGTTCTATTACATTACTGCCCACCTCTGTCTGGACACCGACTGGCCTGTAGTAAGAAGTACAACATAAGAAACACCTCAGTAACTTTTTAACAGAAAAGTGGCTGCCAAAATAAAATAAAGATTATGGGAACTTCAACAGAGTAAGTCATTTTTTTCCCCAAGACTTAAATAACTGAACTAGTGGTCCATTTTTTTTCTCAAGTCAAATACAAAACTTCAATGTATGCCATGTCAAGTTTTGATAGACAGGTCTAAAGGATGACTTGCTGGCCTTGGGCTAATTTTATAATAATAATAACTAGAAGCACTCGGAGAGCGCAGACCTCCACCAAGGCTGATCAGTGGCCCCCCCCCGTGGGCTCCCCCACCCCCGATCACCACCAAAATTTAATCATTTCTTCCTTATCCCATTTCCAACAAACCCTGAAAATTTAATCAAAATCTGTCCATAACTTTTTGAGTTATGTTGCACACTAACGGACAGACAAACAAACAAACAAACCCTGGCAAAAACATAACCTCCTTGGCGGAGATAATAATAATTTATTTGTAAAGCGCTTTCAAACAAAGTGCTGTACAGATATAAAATCGATCACAATAAAACAATAAAACATAAAAGCTAATTTCTTGTCTGTTAATTCGTTAACCCCAACGCAACGCAAAATGTGTCCATGTAACGCATTATGCGTTATCCTATATCTGGGCTCAATTGTTAATTCCTCAACAAAATAGTTGAGGTAACACTGATGAATGCAAACAGCCCAGAAATGGATTTTGCATTCATTGAGCATCAGCCGGAAATGAGCCCCTCCTGAGTCAAAGTTTTGAAGCCTCAGTTAATTTACTAATTTTTTTTTTCCATGACAGCGTAAGTGTAATTGTAATATGTTACATTGATAATGCTGTAAAGCAGTGTTTTTCAACCTTGGGGTCACGACCCCACATGGGGTCTCCTCAAATTTCTAGTAATTGATAAAAAAACAAACAAACAAAAAAAACTTAGTAATAAAAAATATATGGTGATCTATCTATCTATCTATCTATCTATCTATCTATCTATCTATCTATCTATCTATCTATCTATCTATCTATCTATCTATCTATCTATCTATCTATCTATCTATCTATCTATTTGGATAGATAGATAGATAGATAGATAGATAGATAGATAGATAGATAGATAGATAGATAGATAGATAGATAGATAGATAGATAGATAGATAGATAGATAGATAGATAGATAGATAGATAGATAGATAGATAGATAGATAGATAGATAGATAGACTTTCAAAATCGCAAAAATTACTCAGTAGTCTGAAACGCAAACCAGACAGCATCATCTGCACCTGAGATGTGTACTATTGTTCTATACCTGACCTTTTCTGTGTGAAAATACTACTACTGCCATTGATCAGGGCTTTTTGAAAGATGACACCTTGTATCTCAATTCCTGGATAAATAAAATGACATTAAAATACTGTGGTCTTATGCTGTGGACAGAGGCACCAGAAAAACACAATTTAGCCACCTAAGGACAAAAAAAAAAAAAATCAAACTACATACATGAATGCTATACTGCTATTCTTTCCTGTCAGCTGGCCTTTTCTCAAGTCATTACATCACTTGTTGAAAGCATCAGACTCCTTTGTTTAAAAATAGTAAAAATCTATAATTGCACAGTAACCACTTAGTTTGAATCCATACTCAGTGACCTCTTTTCTGTGAAGTAAAGAGAGTCTGACTTTGAAAAACCATAAAGGGATTATGGCTTTCAATAGCTGTCAGAAAAGGCTGAGTTATCTTAAAATGATTTTTACACACATCCACTTCAATGTAAATGTTCTGTATAATTTGTCCATCACCATTTGGTAAAACTGATATTGGCCTTAGTGTCCATACTATGTAGTACTTACATGTTAAACACACAAGTGATTCAGCAATTTCAATAGTTCAGTCAGTTTCTCTGAATCCACCTAAAAGAAAAATGATAAATCTCATCACTATGAAATCGTTAATTTATTAAATACAAAAATACTCTGCTCTACTAGAGCCAGAAATACTAGAGTCAGAAATTCACATGTTTGCTATTATCTAGTGTTTAGTCAGTTATGGCCAGAGCAACAGAATAAGTCAACACCTAACCACAGCCCATTGTTAGACATTATTATTAGCCATAGCATCAAGGATCATACCAATGACAGCAGACCATTTGTCCAGTCAGTCGATTCTAGAATGAAACATTGAGCCACCACTTTATTTGACAGAGATAGTACTTATTACTAAAAACAGTCAGAAAAACTGTAAATGATCTGAAGTTAGCCAACAAGTGCTAATTTCATTTTTCCCTTGTCCTTGGTCTGATGTTGAATGGCAGCTTTAACATAGAAACAGTCTGGGAAAAAAATAACATCACAAGTACTAAAAATCCATAATCCATTGGGAAAATACATAAAATGTACAGTGTAACGCACCCATCCATGCTAAATGTAATATTGTTTGTGTGTAATACTTAGGTACAGCTATGTTCAGTTTTCAGTTTGTTTATAAGCCAAAGCTTCAGCTGAAGTAAAGATAATTTATTTCTCAGATATGGAATGATGATAAATGCCTTAAAATAATAATAATAATAATGCAAAGATTCAAGTAGCATCCAAAGCGTCTCATTAGCCTGTGCCCAGCTCATCAGACAGTTTGTAAAGTGGGACATGATTATCACATTTGCATATACTGTAATTAAGATGTGTTGGTGCCCTTTGAATTCTAATCTAAAGGACAGATTGAAATCAATGCAAACATGTATGTATAATACTTGTGATAATAGTAATATAATCCCCTGACACAATGACATCATGATCATGAAATATACACAAACAAGATTTTTACATACAGTAAAGCAGTGAATCATAACTGAATAGCTAAATCAGTTCTGTTAAAATTTGAATGTCGATAACTAAGGCTAGGTTTAGACTGGAGGCAAATGTGGCTCAAATCCAATTTTTTTTGCCCATATGTGACCTGTATCCAATCTGTTGAAGACAGTTTGAACAGCACAAATCTGATTTTTTCAAATCTGACCAGGCCACTTTCATATGTGGTCCTAAATCTGATAGGTATCTGATATTTTGCAATGCGACTTCAGTCTGAACAGCTAGGTCGCATTTATTCAACCTTTATATCATTGAAATGGGACAAACATCACAATACTGCATCCCAGGAGTGTTACTTTTATAAACACAGTGCATGCCTGTGTGGTTTCGTATTACATCAGAACCTCTTTTGCGTATGCGGGTCACTCCAGGGTCGCATTCAGTTCATAAAAAAATTTGATAAAAGTCACATTTAATGTGTAATATGAATGAGCACACACAAAAAATCAGATGTCACCAAAAAATCTGAATTGTGCATTCAGACCTGTTGTCTGAACGTAGCTGGCAACCTGCTGTTTTGTGGAACCATGTGTATAAAAAATTACATCATCAGCATACAGGTGGATTTCTTTTTTTTTTCCAACTATATTTATTGAACATTTTCAATGAACACAACAGACATTATATCAATTCATAACAGTCAATGCGCAATCAAGAATGACATATCTGACTGTCATTTTCTGTACATTCGCAGCACAATAGTAATGTCTGAAGATCGGAAGGGCAAACCCTCCTCTCTCCTTAGGGGACTGTAAAACCGATCTGCGAATTCTTGCTGGTTTACCAGCCCATAGAAAGGTTGAAACAATCTTATCTAATATGACAAAGAAGGATTTACTAAGAAATATTGGGAGGTGTTGAAACATATAAAGAAACCTGGGGAGAACCACCATCTTCACCAAGCTAATTCGCCCTGCAAGCGAAATAGGCAGAGTTGACCAGCGAGCAAAGTCAGCTCTCTGTCTTCTCTATCAGAGGAGTTAGATTCACACGGTACAGGTCTGAAAGAGAAGGTGTAATTTGGATACCTAAATAACGAAAACCATTACTTGACCATCGAAATGGAACTATTGTGGTAGAAAGCGATTTAGCAAGTGCAGGCATGAGTTCGCTTTTCTGGTAATTGAGTTTATAGCCCGATATGCTGCCATAGTCGTTTAGAACATTTAAAATCGTAGGAAAAGAGGAAATGGGGTCTGAGACATAAAGAAGAAGGTCATCAGCGTATAACGAGACCTTGTGAATTGTGTTGTGTCTCGTTATACCTTCAAAGGAGGCCTCTGAACGTAACCAAATGGCCAAGGGCTCAATAGCCAAGACAAACAACAAAGGGGACAGGGGACAGCCCTGCCTGGTACCACGGCATAAAGGAAAGGAATACAGGTGGATTTCTATGTCAGAACAGAAATGGTTTAGAGAAATACTGTTTAAACCAGTGATTCTCAGCAGGTGGGTCCTGATCAAAAGTGGATCACAAACCTGCTTTCCGTGGGTCATGAGGCTTTACCTGAGCAAAAAATAATGTTAAGAAACAAATCCTGTGCTTCATTTTTAATGGAGCGGAGCACCAGCCATTCTCACTCCCCAATAATGGCCCAATAATGGCCCCAATAGTGGCTGTAATGCTAATAGAGGATATTCACATACGTCACTTCTCCCCCCCGGGCCACGCCCCTCTAAGTCAGACTGAGTGGCAAAAACCAACCTGCTCAACATGAGGGAGTATAGCAGTAAACACAGCCTGACCAGGAAAATACGAAATTAAATTAAGGACAACTGGACTCAACATGGATCCATACAAGCTACCAAAGAACAAGTGGTCCATGAACATTAACATGTGGACAGAAATCGTGTATCCGGACATCCACGGTGTATCATCGCTATTTTCACCTGAAACAAATATACATGGTTTCATCATTACTAGCAACCAGGGTCCAAAACTAGGCAGAGAACCAACTGATCCAAAAGTGCATTTACAATAGACCATGTACTGACCCCAGTGAATATATGCATGATCTACTGGTACTGAGGATATTTATGTTTAGTTCATATCAAGTACTTTATACAACATAGATACTACTGCTGTGGACCAGCAGGGTACAACTTTATTCTGGGAAATTATGATATTTGTCCCACCTGTTTTTAAATTACGACATTATTCTCGTAATATTATGGCTTTATTGTCGGAATATGACAACTTTAATCTTATAAACGAAGGAAATTTTTGCTAAATTATGATTTTTTTTATAACTACAACTTTATTCTCATAATGTTGTGATTCTTTTTGTATTCAACTTTATTACGGGTTTTATACCGATATTTTATGACTCGTGGTGACAAGTGTTTTTATTTTCTTATTTGGCCCTAATACGCTTTGTTCTCCAGTACCCCCTTATTTGAAAAACTGGGTTAGCCTCAGTGTAAGTTAGTTTACTAATCATGTAGGAGCACAAGGTTCATTATCACAAAATGAAGACAAAAACCATGAAAGATCTGATCATGAAACCAAGAGCTTTACTAAGAAGTAACGTTAGCCAAAACAATACGTAATTTCAGGTAAGATTTTACCCAAAAACACAGCATAAATTAATGTTACCTGACACGAAACGGGTTCCACAAATCTAGGTTTGGTTTCCTGGATTTGTGGATCCATCTACTTCTCTTTTCTTTCGGTGTCTGTAAAACGATTGCTCCAACTGCTTTTCATACCTGTTCATACAATCAATCACACAACAGCTCGTCCCCATTTTTTATTGAATATTGTTCTTAAGTTTAGTCAGTATTGAAGCCAACACTGCTACTCATCTCCCTCTTTCTGCCACTCAGTGGGCGGAACCCCAGTGACTTCCGCTAGTGCTGACATCACGTGCATACGCTCTATTATCACCATACATTTCACAGCATAAAAGGAAACCCATATGTTTCTATTCATATCATGGCAAAACTCAGATATGGTTTTACCTATGTTGAGGACAAAAACCTCAGTGTGTTTAATGCTTCAGTAAGTTACAAAAAGTGTTTTGAATTTTTAACTGAGTGCACTTTTTAGTTTTGGTTAAAATGTACCTAATTTACTGATAAAGAGAATATTTCCATATTTAGCATCACCACTTGCTGGTCATTTTTGTTTATGATTAACCCACAAAGACCCAGTGTGACTTTTGTGTCAGTTCCCAAATAAATAATTTTTTCTTTATATTCAATCACTTCACTTATTTCACTTATTTGTAAAGTGATTTATCACCATTTATTGTAATATGATCCTCTTTGAGTTTTCTCAGTGTAAATTATGTATTTTCCTATATTTAATTCATTGATCATGTAGATGTTAATTAAAGCTCAGAGTAAATAAAAAGGTTATTTTTATCAAAAATAGAAAAAAAAAACTGTAGAAATAGTGACTTTTTCAGTAAAATCTATCATTAACTGATCATAAACCCAGTGTTTCCATCCACTGTCAGTGTTCAAACTTCATGGGTTTTACTGGTGAATCAATGTTGTAGAAGATGACGGTGTTTCCACAGTAACTACAGAGCCTCCGAACGTCCAATTGGGTCATATCTGATGGCCATGAAAAGATGACAAACTGTATTTTACACCAATTATTTACATGTATTAGTGGATCAACAGGGATTAAACGGTTTATATCAGTAGATGATTTTGTTAGCTAGTGGACGTTTGGGTCTTTATGAGTTAAACTTGTCTTTAGTGTTTTCATGCTATGATATTCTGCATTGTTTCAGGTTCAAAACACACCATGTCTTCATTAAATAAATTTGAGTGAAGTGTAACATTTATCAATTTGAGCCATGGCTTGTCCTTGAGGGGTGATAGTGGGTCCAAAAGCCAGACCAGTTGAGAACCACTGGTTTAAACCTACATTTCAGTACTGCATAATCCAGTCTTCTTACATGTTTTGAGTGACTGTTTTCCCACATAAAACATGTTATAGCAGTGGTTCCCAACCATTGTTGGCTTCTGACCCCATTTTAACATCACACATTTCTGGCGACCCCAGACATTCAAAACGGAGACATTTTTTTGCTAAAACTAATTTGCTTTTGATCATGTAATAGTTTGCTATACTGTGATGCAAATAAATGTTAATTTTAGATGACATTTAGTCTATATAATGCATATTACTATGGATGGAGGCAGAAAAGCCAAGTGTAGATTACTGCACAAAGTGAGAATTTTATTTTCCTTGGTCAGGATATGTACAGTCAGTCCAGCTTGGATTTACAAGGCTGACAATTAATACTGAACAATTACTCAAACTATGAATTATGAAAGAGCTGCAGCATCTGAAACCAACCACAATGAACATTTGAAAGATAAACAGTACCACAGTGCTTCAGTTCCAGCTTCACAGTTTGTCTTTTATGTATTAGGATTGTCTCTCTCAACTCACCATATATTTTTTATTAGTAAGTTTGTTTGTTTTTTTTGTTTTTGTTTTAATTATCAATTACTAGAAATTTCAGGCGACCCCATTTGAATTCCAAGGTGGAAAAATCCTGCTCTTGCTGCTGTTTCTGAATGTAATGTCTCAGGACCACAGTCCACATTTACACCAAATTTGAATGAATGTCCCTTAAGGATGAACTGATTAGTCACAAGTTGAGATCACTTGTGTCCTTGCAAAACACACTTTTGGCCACAAGTCAAGAATTCACCTGCTAATATTGACAAAACTTAATAGACTTTTACAACATCTGAAGATGTGAGGGGTTATGTAGGATTTTAACTGAATTCCAGAGAGGTCATCTTGTGTCTGATTGGGCAAAATGTGATCTGGAACAAAAATTCCTCAAATGTGCTCTTATTATAAAAGTAATAAACATAACTTGTATTGATTGTGATTGTTTCAACTCACCATGTATTTTTTATTAGTACGTTTTTATTTTTATTTTCATCAATTACTAGAAATTTCAGGCGACCCCATTTAAATTCCAGGTGACCCCATGTGGGGTCCTGACCTCAAGGTTTAAAAACACTGTGCTATAGAAAAACATTTCAACTTTTACTTTACACAGACTTTAGCTGTCACCATAGGCTTATTTGGACCCGTTCTGTTCCTCTGACAGTCAAGTAAAGCAGTGAGTTTGGATGCTGCTCACTCTGCCAGCCTCAACATCAGGGTCCCTCCTCCCGCTGTTTCCATCCCACATGAATCAAAGTAAATTTATACAGTAAAATCGAAGACTGTTAGCCTCTCCATCATTGTGTAAGGCTAGCTCTGGGCGACTGTCCCATAGCTACTGTAATCCTGTAATGCAGCCAAAGCATAAGTGTCTCTGGCAGCTCTCTGTTTCCAGCACACTAGGAAACTGTCTGACAGCTGCTCTAATTCTACATACAAACGGAGGAAGGAGAGGACAGAAGAAGGGAAGTGACTAGAAAGAGGTGGAGGATAGAAAAGAAATGCAGAGCAAAGGCATCGCACAAACACTTTAACACTTCTTACAAGATGTGGTTACAAACACTGAGGATGTTGATGCTTGGTAACAGAACTCTGAATACGTCCTCCTTCCAGCTTTTGGCCTAATCATCTTTTTGGAGTTAGTCATGTTTTGCCTTACAGTCTGCTGCTCTGTGGATGGCTAAAGCTCACACTGAGAGCCAATCAAGCGCCGCAACCTGTTTCAGCGAAGAGAAAGGCAGAGATGGCCCATCCTCCAGACTATGGTTCAACAGACAGACATACAAACACGCAGAGGACATATCAGCTACATTAAATAGAATATTGCATGAAAACACAGGGTCGTGTGCATGCTCCCTTGACATTTCCAGATATCGAACCAGCAGTGAGTCATCATGGTTTGGCGTCTAAACAACAGCATACTTATCTGTGGACAGTCTTGCCTGCTTTCATTTGTTCCATTTGAATTATTCTCCGTCTCATTAGATCGTTAATTATTATCACAAACTTATTTTTCAGAGGAGAACTTTAAGATCCCTTCCAGGCGTGTTGAAACAGAAAATACACTGTGTGTGTTTGTGTGAGAGTTTTCATGACTAATCTAGAATATGTGAATATGTCCTGCACATTTAGATGTATACATGCAGCCTATAGAGGGTATGCACATACATCACTTCCCCCCCAGGCCACGCACCTCTAAGTCAGACTGAGTGGCAAAAACCAACCTATTCAACATGACTATGAGTGATATGAGTATAGCAGTAAACACAGGGAGACCGGAAAAATGTGAAATATGAAATTAAATTAAGGACAACTGGACTGGACATGGATCCATACGAGCTACCAAAGAACACGTGGTCCATGAACATTGACATGTGGACAGAAATCGCATATCCTGACATTCAGGGTGTAGGGGATCATTGCTGTTTTTACCTGAGACAAATTTACATTGTTTCATCATTACTGACAACCAGGGGCTAAAACTAGGGCCCAGAACCAGCTGATCCAAAGTGCATTTACAGTAGACTGTGTACTGACCCCAGTGAATACGTATATGCATGATCTACTGGTACTGAGGATATTTACGTCTAGTTCATATCAAGTACTTTATACAACACAGATACTACTGCTGTGGACCAGCAGGGTACGACTGTATTCTTGTAAATTATATTTTTCCCACCTGTTTTTTAATTACGATATTATTCTTGTAATATTATAGCTATATTGTCGGAATATAATGACTTTAATCTCATAAATGACTGATATTTTTGTTAAATTATGATTTTTTTTACAACTGCGACTTTATTCTCATGACATTGTGATTCCTTTTGTATTCGACTTTATTATCATAAAATTACAGGTTTTATACCGATATTTTATGACTTTATTCTCGTAGTGACAAGTGTTTTTATTTTTGTATGTTGTCCTAATACGCTGTCGTAGCTTTATGCTCCAGTACCCCTGTGTTTGAAAAACTGGGTTAGCCTCAGTTGAAGTTAGTTTACTAATCATGTAGGAGCACAAGGTTCAGAATCACAAAATGAAGACAAAAACCTTGAAAGATCTGATCATGAAACCAAGAGCTTTACTAAGAAGTAACGTTAGCCAAAACAATATGTCATTTAAGGTATGATTTTACCCAAAAATACAGCATAAATTAATGTTACCTGACACCAAATGGGATCCACAAATCTAGGTTTGGTTTCCTGGATTTGTGGATCCATCTACTTCTCTTTACTTTGGCTTTCAGTGCCTGTAAAACAATAGCTCCGAATCAATCACACAATAGCTCTTCCCTATTTTTTATTGAATGTTGTTCTTAAGTTTAGACAGTATTGAAGCCAACACTGTCACTCATCTCCCTCTTTCTGCCACTCAGTGGGCAGAACCGCGGTGACTTCCGCTAGCAGTGACGTCACGTGCATACCTTCTATATACAGATTTAGAAATAAGTATTGGACCACTGAGACAAAGTAGAGCACATATGAGTCAAATGTGGTAAACAACATTTTTATATTAATAGAACTTAGGTGTTTGTTTGTTTATTTTTAATATTGCAATAAAATCAAACAACAAAAGAATTACATAAAAAAGAAAGTAAACCATTCGAAAAGGAGTGGAATGAAGTTTAATTTATAATCTCCCAGCCCGTTACTCCATCCTTCACCTACCCTAAATTCCTGTTAGATTCCATAAGTAACTCAAAAATCCTCACATATCAGACTAAATTCTGACTAAGCATAAAACACAAAATTGCTATACATATCAGGGATAGACTGTCCATTTTGCAGCAGCATTTCACATTAAAATAGGCTCTGTCCTTTCCACAACAGTAATGTTGCACATATCAAAACAAAAATAAACTCTGTCCTTTTCATAACAAAAATACACATATTAAAAAACAAAACTAAACTCTGTCCATTTCATTACAAAAATACACATATTACAAAACAAAAATAAACTGTCCATTTCATAACAAAAATACGCATTGTAAAAAACAAAAACTCTGTCCATTTCAAAACAAAAATACACATTGTAAAAAACAAAAACTCTGTCCATTTCATAACAATATACACATAGTAAAAAACTAAAATAAACTCTGTCCTTTTCATGACAATAATACACATATCAGAAACAAAAGTACACTATCCATTTCACAACAATAATACACAAAAATAAACTGTAATTTCTTAGCAGTGATATATTTATCAAAAATAAACTATGTCCAATTCCTAACCAGACCTGTATAAAAAAAGGACTAATAGTCTTGTAGCTTACTGGCCAAATTAAAAGCTTTGGGAAATGTATCCAAATGCCATTTATTATCACCCACTTATGTGTATTTATTATATTACAGAAATATCCCATGTTTTGGTCATATTCCAATCAGATCTGTAAAAAATTCAAATTCCAACTTGATATCATTGATACTTACTGATTTATTGTATCAATCCACTTCCTATCTCTTATAATGGGAAAATTTTTCAAAGTCGCACCGAATCCAGAATCAGATCTGGATCGAAATAATTTCAATACCTTGTGTTGACATCATCATACAGAAGCTGTATACCAAGTTTGAAGTCAATCAGAACTGTAGTTTCGAAGAAGAGGACGATTGAAATTTTTTCCCCATAAGAGCCCATGTTAAATTTTCCGCAAGTTCCCAGATCCAGAAGAAGATCCTGATCAGCATGTGGCTATTGTGTTTTGGTCATCTCCCCACCAGGGCTGTACTGTAGAAATTTCAACTTGATATCATTTATATTTACGGAGTTACTGCATAGATCCACTTCCTATCTCTTATAATGGGGAAATTTTTCATAGTCGCGCCAAATCCAGAATCAGATCCGGATCCAAATAATTTCACTAACTTCTGTTGACATCATCATAAAGAATCTGTATACCAAGTTTGAAGTCAATCGGAATTGTAGTTTCGTAGAAGAAGACGATTGAAAGTTTTGTAACGGACGACAGATGACGACAGATGACAACAACAGATGACGACAACGACGCTGGATGCTGCATGACGACAATAGCTTACGGCCTATCGGCCGGTAAGCTAACAAACATAAACCCTGTCCATTTCATTACACAAATATCCATATGCAATACAATACAATACAATACAAAAATACGGCGTGAAGGCTGAAACCTATACGCCCCAAAATTAGTCTCTCAATACATATCTGTCACTTTGTAGTCATAACGAAATGGGGTGATCGCTCCAGTGTTTGTCCAGCCTGGCTTTGAAGGTATTGAGTGTCCTTGCCATCACCACATCTGCAGGCAGCTTAGTACTTTACAAGTTTAAGTAAATATATGTAGATACAGATGAACTTTAATGATCCCCAAGAGGAAATTCACTAATCAGCAATGATGACAAAACCCCAATTTCCTGATTAGCAAACAACATGTAAAATAAGACCATCTGGTGTTGAAGAGCAATCTAAAAACAATTAATATTCCAATCAGAATATGGAAAGAATAGGAAAGTACAGCTGTTATATTGAATTTTTATAGAAAACTGGAAGTGGTCAAATATTTGCCTCCAAAGCTCTTTTCTCTCTTCTTTTCAAACTAATTTTTTCACCAACATCTGGGCACCAGTGGCTT